>NW_027469130.1:600000-758554 GCF_051020765.1 Lasioglossum baleicum
CTCTCTGGGAATTATAGGCTGGGCGAAGCTATTGACATAGCCCCGCGAATCTCACAGAAGGTGGCAACGTTCTCGGACTGTTTGACTCTCGATTATGCTATTCATACGCGGAAATGATGTGACAGCCTGCTAAGGTATGTACTAATTGTTTCCGCGGACAGTCAGCAAAGCACTCTCTACACCGGCCTAGGCTACTCGGACGGTGAGGCCTTCCATAAAAATTTGACTCTGTACGAATAGGTAACTTTCTACAACAGTTTGACTCTGAACATTAATACTTATTCTGTGAATTAGAATGTCTAATTCCTATCCCGTACAGGGGATATACTCCCGGTATATCTGATATGATAGGCGGAATCACGCGATATGGGAAGCTATTGCCTTAGCCGTTCGATTTCCAAAGAAGTTTGTAACGATATCGAACGGTTTGACACACGATCTTCGTATTTATACGTGCTATTAAGGTAGACGTCCCTAAAATATATACTAGTTTGTTTCTCCGGACACCAAGTTATACGCTCCATACAGCGGGACCGGTTCTCGAAAGATAAAAGCCTTCGGTAAATAATTTGACTCCATATGAATAGGTAACGTTCTACTACCTTTTGACGCTCAGCTTTAGTATTCAAACGGTGGAACAATGTGTCAATGGCCAATACCTTGCATCGTAGTTACTCACGGGATACCTGGATGGGCACTCGGAAGCACATGACAGGTGAAACATTCGACTTAGCCGTTCGACCTTAAATGCGGGTGATAACGCCCTCGAATGGCTTGAGCCTCGATGTACTATATCATACGTGAATTAAAGGTGACGTCACTAAATTGTATACTGTTGTGTTTCCCTAAACTAAAAGCTATACTCTCAATACGGGCTGATAGGTAAGGGATTCGGTAAAACGATGGACCTTAAAGCAACTGTAGCGCTCTCACACGGTGTAACATTGAATCCGCGAATTAAGGTTTATATTGCCAGTACTGTACAACGCATTTACTCCCGGAACAGCTGATTTGACTTTCGGAATCGCAGGTTAGGTGAAGCTATTAACTTAGCTGTTCGTCTCCCACCAAACGTGGTAACGCTCTCGAACGGTTTGACCCTCGATCCTCTAATTCATACTTGAAGTTACGGTGCTCGTGACTAAAATCTCTGCAAATCTGTTTCTCTGAAAACGAAGTCATACTGTCGTTACAGCGGGTTAGGTTCTAGGAAGATAACGAATGCGGTATAAGGAATGACTCTATACCTATTGGTAATGTTCTCAGGCGGATTGACATTCTAATATCAGTAATATTCATACCGTGAGTTATGGTCGGTATTGCCGCTACACTCCAGTGCACTTACTCCTGGAGCACCAGGCTTCACTCTCGGAATTACAGGATAGGTGAAGCTGTTGACTCAGACGTTCGACTCTCAAAGAAGGTGGAAACGATTTCCAGCGGTTTGAGATTCGGTCATCATATTCATACATGTAGCTATGATGCGTGCCACAAAAATTTATACTAATTCGATTCTCTGAACACGAAGTTATACCCGCGGTTCAGCGGGCTATGTTCCTGAAAGGTAAGTTATACGGTCAGGAATATGACGTTATAACAAATGGCGACGTTCTCCAGCCGTTTGACTCAGTACTTCATTATCAATACCGTGAGTTACGGGGTCTAATGCCAATACTGATCAGCGCATTTGCTCCGGTAATATCTGATTTGCCTCTCGGAATCAGAGAAGAGGTGGTGCTATTGACTTAAATATCCGATGTTCAAAGAAGGTGATAACCATGTCGAACCGGTTGACACTCGATCTTCTAATTCGTACATGAAATAAGGGTGTACGTCACTAAAGTGAATAGTAATATCATTCTGTGAACACGAACTCCTACTCTGGGTGAAACCGGTGAGACTCGCGGAAGGTAAGGTCTCCGGTAAATCGTTCGACTTTATTGCAATTGGTAATGTTCTGCAACGGTTTGACTGTCTGCTTTAATATTCAAACCTTGAATTAAGGTGTCCATTGCCAAAACTGTTTAGCGTATTTGCAGCCAGTGAACGAGGTTTCACTATCGGAGTCACGGGATAGCTGTAGCTACTGAATTATCCGTTCGACTCCCAAAGAAGCTATTGTGTTAGCTGTTCTAATCTCAAGGAAGGTGTTCACCTTCCCGAAAAGTTTGATCCTGGATCTTCGATTTTATACAAGATATTAAGGTGCCCGTCACTCAAATGCATACTATCTTCCTTCTGTGAACACGATGTTATACTCCCGATACAGCGGGTTAGCTTATCGGACGGTAAGGCTTCCGGTAAAACGATTGACTTTATAACAATTAATTACGTCCTACAACGGTTCGGCGCTCTATTTTAATATTCAGACCGCGAATCAGGGTGTCTATTGGGAATACAGTTCAGAGGATTTACTCCAGCAATACGTGGTTTGACTCTCCGAATGACAAGACAGGTGAAGCTATTGACGTATCCGCCCGACTCTCAAAGGGTGTGGTAACGTTCTCAAACGGTTTGACGCTATATACTAATTTTCAAACCGTTAAGGAAGATGTTTATTACCAATACTGTTCAGTGGATTTACTCCCGGAATACCTACTTTGTCTCTCGGAATCACTGCATATGTGTAACAATTGAGTTAGCCGTTCGATCTTCATGCAAGGTGGATCCTCATGCATCGTTCTGGATCGGTTTGACACCCGATCTTGTAATTCAAAGAGGAATTTAAGTTGCCCGTCACTAAAATGTAAGCTCATTTGCTTCTCTGAACTCGAAATTATACCTACGAAACTGCGCCTTATGTTCTCGGAAGGTACGGAGTGCGATGGAGAGTATGACGTTGTAGCAATTGGTAACATTTTCAAACGTTTTCACTCTCTACCTTATCATTCATAGCGTGAATTAAGATGTCTACTGCCAATACTTTACAACGCACTTACGCATGGAATACCTGTCTTGACTCTAGGAATCACAGGATAGATGAAGCTATTGACTTGGACGTTTGACTACCAAAGAGGGTGGAGACGATCTTCGGTAAAGATATGACTCTATACCTACGTGTATCAGTCTACAACGGTCTGACAGTGTTCTTTAAGATTCATACCATGAACTATGGTGTCTCTTGCCAATACTGCACAGTGCATTAACACCCGGTATACCTAGTTTGGCTTTCTGAATCACATGATAGGTGATGCTATTGACGATGCTGTGCAACTCTCAGAGAATGTGGTAACGTTCTCCAAGAGTTTGACTCTCCATATTGCTATTCATACATGCAGCAAACGTGTCCGCCTGCTGAAATGTCTACTGATTTATTTCCGTGTACACTAAGCATGAGACTCGCTGCAGTGGGTTGGGTTCTCAGAAGGTACGGCCGAGGATAAAGAGTTTGATCCTGTGGTAGTGGGTAGCTTTCTTAAACCGTTTGCCTCAGTGCTCTAATACTGATACGTTGAATTATGGTGTCTATTGCAAATACTGTACTGCGGATTTACGTCCGAAATACTTCGTAACACTCTTGGAGTCACAGGATAGGTGAAGATTTTCTATTATCCATGATGTACTCTTGACACAGCGGATTAGGTCTTCGGATGGTAATGTCTTCAGTAAAACGTTTGACTTTATACCAATTGGTAACGCCCGCAAACAGTTTGGCGCACTACTTTAATATTTAAACCGTGAACTAAGGGTACTCTTGCCAATATTTCTCATCTTATTTACACCAGGAACACCTGGTATCCCTCTCGGAATCACAGGATAGGTGAAGCAATTGACATATCCGTTCGTCTCCCTCAAATGGTTGTAAGGTTCTCGAAAGTTTTGACCGTCGATCTTCTATTTCATACATAAAAACAATGTGCTCGTCTCTAAAACGTATACTAATTTGTGCTACTGAACTTAATAATATACTCTCGATGCTGCGGGTTAGATTTCGGAGGGAAAGTTCTTCGGTAACACGTTTCACTTTATAGGCATTGGTAACATTCACAAAGGGTGTGACGCTCTATTTTAATATTCAAACCGTGAATTAAGGTGACTATTGCCAATACTGTTCAGCGGATTTACTCCTGGAATTCCAGGCTTGACTCTCGGAATCACGAATACAGATGAAGCTATTGAAGCAGACGTTCGACTCTCGAAGATGCTGGTAACCTCCTAGAACGGTTTGACACTCGATCTTCTAATTCATAGATTAAACTAACGATCCCATCACTGGAGTATTTACTAATTGGATTCCATGACCACGAAGTTATACCGTCGGTCCTGAGGGTTATATTCTCGGACTGTAAGGCATTCATTGACGAGAATTACGTTATTCGATTTAGTAGCATTCTCAAACGGATTGACAATCTACTTTAATATTCATACTGAGAATTAATGTGTTCATTGCCAATAGACTACAGCGAAGATATTGGTTAAACGGTTCGTCCCCCGCAGAAGGCGGCAACATTCTCGAGCGGTTTGACACTCGATATTCTAAGTCATACATGAATTTAACGTGCCATCACTGAAATGTACACTAATATGTTTCCCTAAACACGACGTTATACTCTCAATGAAGAGGGTGAGTTTCGCGGAATATACGTCCTACAGTAGAACGTTTGACCTTATAGCAATTGGCATCGTTCTCAAACGAATTTTCGCACTACTTTACCACGCATTCCGTGAACTAAGGTGTCAGTTGCCAATGAACACCAACGGTGTTACTCCCGGATTACCTGGTGGGTCTCTCGGAATCAAGGGATAGTTGGAGCTATTGACTTATCCGTCCGCCTCTCAATGCATGTAGTTACGTTCTCCAAGCGTTTGACACTCGAGCTTGTAATTCATTTATCAAAATAAGGTATGCCTCTGCTATAATGTCTACTAATTCGTTCCTGTAAACCCAGAACAAGATAATCCCTACGGCGGCTTGCGTTCTCGCAATGTAAGGTATAGGTTAAAAGGAATGACTTTCTACCAATTGGTAATGTTCTCCGACGGTTTGAATTTCAACATTAATATTCATGCCGTGAATTACGGTATGTGTTGCCAATATTGTTTAGCGTATTTACGCCTAAAATACGTGTAGTATTTGACGCAATCAATGGGAGAAGCTATTGTCATAGGTGTGAGTCTTTCAAAGAAGGTGTAATCGTTCAGCAAAGGTTTGACTATCGACCTTGCTATTCATACATATAGCAAAGCGGCTCGTCTGTTAAAAATCTACTGATTGGTTTCACTGGAAGTAAGTATGATACTCGATTCTCGTAAATAGTATGACTTTATAAAAATAGGTTATGTTCTACAACGAATTGACTGTCTACTTTAATATTCAAACCGTGTATTAAGGTGACTATTGTCAATACTGTTCAGCAGATTTACTCCGGGCACACCTGCTATGATTTTGGGAAGCACAGGGTATGTGAAGCTATTGACATAGCTGTACCATTGTCAAAGAAGGTGGTAGCGTTTCCGAATTGCATGACTGTCGATTTTTTGATGTATACATGAATATAGCGCTTCCGTCTGCAAAAATTACTACTAATTTGTTTCCGTGATCACTAAACATATCACTCGCTACAGCGGGTTAGATACTTGGAGGGATGGCCATCGGTAAAATGGTTCACTCTATACCAATTTTGTAACGCTCTCAAACGGTTTTACGCTGTACTTTAGTATTTAAATCGAGAAATATGCGGTCTATTGCCAATACTGTTCAACAGATTCACTCCCTATTATTTTAGCGTTTCGACTCCCAAAGAAAGTGGTACCTTTCAGTAACGGTGTGACTCTCCATTTAGATACTTATACACAAAAATGTGCTGTACGGCAGCAAAAGTAAGGCACTCGCTACAGCGGTTTAGGTTGTCCTATTGCATGGTATTCGGTGAGAATACTGACCTTATAGGAATAGGTAAATTTCTTCGAC
The DNA here is from genome assembly GCF_051020765.1 of Lasioglossum baleicum. NCBI lineage: Eukaryota > Metazoa > Arthropoda > Insecta > Hymenoptera > Halictidae > Lasioglossum > Lasioglossum baleicum. The sequence continues at coordinate 605,912 of NW_027469130.1, forward strand.
GGTTTGAGTCTTCACTTTAATATTCATACGATGAATAAAGGTGTATATTGCAAAAATGTTGAGCGGATTTACTCGCGGAATACTGCGTTAGTCTCTGGGAATCACAGGATAGGTGTCGCAATCGACTTAGCCGTTCAATTCTCAGCGAAAGTGGTAAAGCTCTGGACCTGTTTGAAACCCGATCTTCTAATTCATGAACGAAATTATGGTGTCCGTCTCAAAAATGTATACAAGTGTGTTTCCCCCAATACGTAGTTATGCTTTCGATACGGCGCGATAGCTGCTCGGAGGTGAAGGCTTTCAGCTGCAAGTTTGACGCTATGCGAGTAAGTAACGTTCTTCATCGGTTAGACGATCTGCTTTAGCGTTCATACCGTGAACTAAGGAGTATATTGCCAATACTAGCCTGGTTTTACTGTCGGAGTCACAGTATGGGTGAACCTATTGACTTTGCCCATCGACTCGCTAAGACGGTGATATCGTTCGCTAACGACATTAACCCTCGATCATCTATATAATACATGAAATTATGGTGCCTGTCACTAAGATTTAGTATAACTTTCTTCTCTGTCCACGAAGTTATGCTCTCGATGCAGCGGATCGTATGGCTAGGTCTTCAGAACAAAGTTTGACTTTGTACCACCTGGTAACGTTCGCAAGCCGTTTCACGCTCAACTTTTATATTCAATCCGTCAGTTAAGGTATCTAGGGCCAAAACTGCTTGGTGGAATTAAACCCGGCATACCTGGTTTGGTTCTGGGAATCACAGGAGACGTGAAGTTATTGACTTAGCCGTACGACACTTAAAGAAGGTGGGATCGATCTCGAACGGCTTGACTCCCGATTATTCTATTCACACATGAAAAGAAGGTGTACGCATGCTAAAATGTATACTAGTGTGTTTATCTAGACACGATGTTGTCCTATCGATACGGCGGATCAGATTCTCGCACGGTAATGGTTTCAGAAGAACGTTTGACTTTATAGCAATTAGTAACGTTCTGAAACGGCTTGGCGTTCTACTGTAACATTGAAACAGTGAATAAAGGTGTCTATTGCCTATGCTGTTCAGCGAGTTTACTCCAGCAATACCTGGTTTGGTTCTCAGAATCACAGGATATGTGACGCTACTGACTTAGCCGTTCGACTATAAAATAGGTGGTAAAGTTCTACAACGGTTTGACTCTCGGTTTGGCTAGTCATACATAAAAATAAGGTCTCCGTTTGCAGAAATGTTTACTAATTTCTTTCCATGAACAATAAGCATGGCACTCTCTACAAAGGGTTAGGGCATGGGATGTTCATGCCTTGGGTAAAGGTTTGTCACTATATCAATAGGTACAGTTCTACAATGGTTTAACGCCCTACAATCACATTCATACCGTGAACTAACGTGTCCACCAGCTATAATGGATTTACTCCCGGAATACCTGTTCGGACCATCGGAATTGCAGGACAGGTGTAGCTATTGATTGAGCCGTTCGTTTCTCGCAGAAGGTGGCAACGTCTTCGAACGCTTTGACCTTCGATCATCAATATCACTCGCCGAATTTAAGGAGACGTCTCTAAATTTTATACTAATGTGTTTCCCTATACACGTAGCTATACTCTCGAAACGGCGAGATAGCTTCCCGAATTGTAAGTGAAATCGGTCAATCGATTGACATTATAGCAATTAGTATCATTCTCAAACAGTATGACGCTCTACTTTAATATTCAAAACGTAAGTTAAGGTGTTTATTGCCAATACTGTTCAGCGGACTCTTAGAATCACAAATATGGACGAAGCAAGTCACTTAGCCGTTCGACTCTCAATGAGGGTGGGATCGTTGTCGAATGGTATGGCACTCGATCTTACAATTCATTCATGAATTTAAGGTGCCCGACACTAAAAGGGAGCATAATTTCTATCTCTGGGAACGAAGTTATACTCTCGATAGAGCTGGTTACTTTTTCGGGGTGTCAAGTCTTCAGTAAAACGGTCGACTTTATAGCAATTGGTGGCGTTCTACAATGGTTTGACAGTCTGAATTAATATTCAAATCGTGAATTGAGGTGTCTATTGCTAATACTGTTTAGTGGATATTCTCGAGGAATACCTGGTATGACTCTCGGAGACACACGATATCTCGAGCTACTGACTTAGCCGTTCGATTCTCAGGGAAGGTGGTATCGTTCACGAAAGGTCTGACTCCCGATTTTGCAATTCATATATGGAAATATGATGTGCTTCTGCTATAGTGGCTACTAACTTGATTCCGGGTACACTGAGCAAGGCACTGGCGCTAGCGGTTTAGGGTTTTGGCCGGTAAGGCCTTCGATAAAAGGTTTGTGTCCATACCTGTATGTGACATCCTACGTCGATTGACTAGGTGCTTTGTTATTTGAACCGTTAGTTAAGGTGTATAATGCTGATACTGTATAATGGATTTACTACCGGATTAACTGGTTTCGCACTCGTAATCACAAGATATGTGAAGCTATTGAGTAAGCCGTTCGGCTCTCATGGAAGTTGGTTACATTCTCGATCGGCTTGACACTGGATCTTCTGATCCATAGAGGAAATTAAGTTGCACGTCACTAAAATTTATACTATTTTGCTATTCTGACTACGAAGTCATACTCTCGAAACAGCGGGTTTGCTTCTCCGAAGGTAAGGACTCCGATAAAAAGTTTGACTCTGCACAAATGAGTATCATTGAACAACGGTATGACTGTGTACTGTAATATTTATTGTGTGAATTAGGGTGTCTAATGCCTATGCAGTGCAGGGGATTTATTCCAGTAATACGTGGTTTGACTCTCGGAATCACTGGATAGGTGAAGCTACTGATGCAGTCGTTCGTCTCTCACAGAAGGTTGTATCTTTCTCGACCGGTTTGACCCTCGATCATCTAATTCATGCATGAATTAATGTTGCTGTCACTAAGTTGTGTACTAATGCATTTCCCTAAACTCGTAGCAATACTCTCGATACGGTGGGTTAGCTTCTCCGACGGTAAGGCATTCGGTTAACTGTTTTACTTTATAGCAAATGTAACGTTCCCACACGGTGTGACGCTCTACATTAATAATCAATCCTCGAATTAAGGTATCTATTGCCGGTACAGTACAGCGCATTTACTGTCGGAATGACTGGTTTGACTTTTGAAATCGCAGGATATGTCATGCTTTTTACATAGTCTTTGTTTCTTACAGAAGCTGGTATCTTTCTCGAGCGGTTTGACACTCGGTCTTCGTATTCATAATGGAATTAGCTTCCCCGTCAATAAAATGTTTACTAATGTGTTTCCCAAAACACGTAGCAATACTCTCGATGCTGCGGGTTAGCTTCGCGGACGGTGAGGCATTCGGTAAAACGTTTGACTTTACATGAATTAGTTACTTTCTCTCACGTCGTGACGCTCTATTTTCATATTAATTCCGCGGATTTAGGTCCCTATTGCTAATAGTCCTCAGCGCATTTACTCTCGGATTATCTGTTAGACTTTTCGAATATACGATAGGTGGAACAATTGACTTATACGTTCGAATCGCAGAGAGGGTGGTAACGTTCTCCAACTGTTTGGCGCTCAATCTTGCAATTCATACATGACGTTAATGTGCCATGCACTGAAATGAATGCAATATTCGGTCTCTGAACACGAAGTCATATTCTGGAAACGGCAGGATAGCTGCTCCGATGGCAAGTCTATTGGTAATGTGTTTGACTTTATACAAATTGGCAACGCTATAAAACGGTTTGACGCTCTACTTTAATATCCAAACCGTGAATTAAGGTGTCCATTGCCAAAACTGTTCACCAGGATTACTCCCGGAATGACTGGTTTGACATTCGGAATCAGAGGATAGGAGACGATATTGACTAAGCCGTTCGACTCTCGAGGAAGGTTGTAACCTCCACGAACGACTTGACACTCTATTTTCTAATTCATACATGATGTTACGGTGCCCGTCACTGAAATGAAGACTGATTTCCTTCTCTGATCACGATGTTATACTATCGATACAGCTGGTTAGATTTTCGGAGGGTAAGGTCTTCTGTAAAACGATTGACTTTGTAGGAACTAGTAACCTTCTCAAACGGTTTGACTGTTCTTTAATATTTATACCGTGAAGTAGGGTGCATAATGCCCATACTGAACAGCAGATTTACTTGCGGAATACCTGACTTGACTCCCGGAATCATGGGATGGGTGAAGCTATTGGCATAGCCGTTTGAATTTCCAAGAAGGTGGAAACGCTCTGGAACGGATTGACACTCGACGTTCGAATTCATTCATGAAATAAAGGTGCGCGCTACTAATATTTAGAGTAATTTGTTCCACTGAACGCAATGTTATACTTTCGATACATCGGGTTGGATTGATCACAGGGAATGCTTTCCGTAAAAAATTTTACTGGATACAAATTGGTAAATCGCTGCAACGGCTTAACTGAGTACTATAACTTTTATACAATGCAATAATGTGTATAAGGCCAATACTGTGCAGCGGATTTTGTCCAGGAATATATGGTTCGTCACTCGAAATCACAGGGAAGGTGAAGCTATTGACTTAGCCGTCCGTCTCTCGCAGGAGGTGGTAACGTTCTCCACCGGCTAGACACTCGAGCTTCTGATGCTTACATGATGTTAAGGTGCTCGCCACTATAATAAAGACTAACTTCTACGTCTGATCACGAAGTTGTACTCCCGAAACAGCGAGTTAGCTTCTCCGTAGGCAAGGCCATCTGTAAAGTGTTTGACTTTACTCCAAAAGGCAATGCTCTCAGAAGGTTTGACGCTCTTCTTTACCATTCAAACCGTGAATTGATGTGTCTATTGGCAATACAGTTAGCGGATTTACTCCCCGAACGGAGAATGAGATAGGTGAAGCGATTGGCTTAACCTTTCGAATCTCACAGAAGGCGGCATCGTTCTCCAGCGGTTTGGCCATGAATCTTCTGATTCGTACATGATGTTATGGTGCCCATCACTGAAATAAATACTAATTTCTTTCTGTGAACACGACGCTATGCTCTCAGTACAGCGTGTTATTTTTTCGGAGGGTATGGTTTTCGGTAATGCGTTTGACTTTATAGCAATTGGTTGCGACCTTAAATGGTTTGATGCTCTATTTTAATATGCAGACTGTGAAATACGGTGTCTATTATCAATGCTGTTCAGCGGGCTTATTCTCAGTTTTCCAGGGTGGCCACTCAGAATCACAGGACAGGTAAAGCTATTGACACAGCCGTTCGTCTCTCACAAATGGTATCAACGTTATCGAACGGTTTGATCATCGATCTCTTAATTCACTCCCGAAATTATGGTGTCCGTCTCTAAAATGTATGCTAATGTGTTTCTCTGGATACGAACTTAAACTCCCCATGCAGCGGGTGAGATTCTCGGAGGGTAAGGGCCTCGGTAATACGATTGGCTTTATATCAATTTGTAAGGCTTTCAAACGGTTCGTCGCTCTACTTTAATATTCTAACCGTGAATTAAGATGTCAATTCCCAATACTTTTCAGCGTATTTACGGCCGTAATACTTTGTTTGACTCCCGGAATCATCGCGTATGTGAAGCTATTAAATAAGGCAGTCGATTCTCAACTATAGTGCCAACTTTCTCGAACAGCTGGTCCCTCGTCCTTGTGAGTCATAGATGAAACTATGTTGCCCGTCACTAAAATTTATACCATTGTGCTTCTCTGACCATGAGGTTATACTCTCGATACAGCGGGTTACTTTCTCGGAAGGCACGGCCTTCGGTGAAAAGGTAGTGTCTGTACCAATAGATAAGTTGTACAACTGTGTGACCCTGTACTTTAATATTTATACAGAGATGCTACTGCCGATGCTGAACAGCGAATTTACTCCAAGTATACCTGGTTTGACTCTCGGAATCTCGGGACAGATAAGGCTATTGACATAGCCGTTCGACTGCCGAAGAAGATGGTAACGTTCACCAACAGTTTGACCCCCGTTCTGTCCGTCTGCTAAAATGTCTACTAATTACTATCCGTGAACTATAAGCAATGCACTCCCTGCAGCGGGTTGGGCATCCCAGAAGAATAGGCCTTAGCTAAAGGATTTGACTTTATACGAGTAGGTAACGTTCTACAAGGATTTGACGTGTGACATTAATATTCAAACCGTGAATTAATGTGTCCACTGGCAATACCTTTCAGCGGCCGTGCTCCTGGAATGGCTTGTTTGACTCTCGTAATTCCAGGATACGTTAAGGTACTGACTGACCCGCTCGACTCTCGAGGAATGTGCTCACATTCCCGATCGGTCTGATGCTTGATTTCCAAATTCATTCATGAGGCTTAGGTGCCCGTCACTAAAATGAATACTAATAAGTTTCTCTGAACACGAAGTTGCACTGACATACGGTGGGTCAGCTTCTCGGCAGGTAAGGCCTTCGGCAAAATTTTTGACTAAATACCAATTCGTAACGTTCTACAATGGTTTGGCTCTGGAGTTTAATATATATAGCGTGAAGTAGGGTTTTTAATGGCAATTCTGTACAGCGCATTCACTCACGGAAAATCTCTTTTGACTTTCTGACTCACAGGATGTATGAAGCTATTGACATAAATGTTTGAATCTCAAAGAAGATACTAACTTTTCTAACGGTTTGACTTTCCATTTTCTAATTCATATATGAAGCTAAGGAGGCCGTCAGTGAAATGAATACTAATTTCATTCTCTGATCACGAACTTAATCTCTCGATAAAGGCGCTATGGATCGCGGAAGGTAAGGCCTTGGGTAAAAGGTTTGTCTTTATAGCAATAGGTAACGTTCTTATACGGTTTGATGTTTTACTTTACTATTCAAACCGTGAATTAAGGTGTCTATTGGCAATACCCTTCCAGAAAGTTACCACCTTCTTTGAGAGTCGAACATCTGAGTCTTCAGCTTCACCTATAGTTGTGATTCCGGGAGTCAAGACGAGTAATACAGGAGTAAATCTGCTGAACAGTATTGGCAATAGACACCTCAATTTTCAGTATGAACATTAAGTTAGAGCGTCAAACCGTTTGAGATTGCAACCAATTGCTACAAAGACGTACTCTTTAACGGATACCTTACCTTCCGAGCATATAACCAGCAGTATGGTGGTAAACAACTTCATGTTCAGAGAATTAAATTAGATTCCATTTCAGTGACGGACTAGTTAACTTCATGTATGAATTAGAACATCAATGGTCAAACCGTTCGAGAACGTTACCACCCTCTTTCAGTGTCGAACGCATATGTCAGTAGCACCACCTATCCAGTATTCTCGAAATCCAAACCAGGTAATCCGAGCGCAAATCCGCAGAAGAGCATTGGCATTAGTCAGCTTTATTCACGGTTTGAATACTACAGTAGGGCGTCAACCGTTTGAGGTCGTAACTAATTGGTGTAAAGTGAAAGGTTTTACCGAATGCCTTACCTTCCGCGAACCATAACGCCTTTATCGAAGGAATAAGTTCGTGTTCAGAGAATGAAATTAGTATTCATATCAGAGACGGCCTCCTTAGCTTTATGTATGAATTGGAGGATCGAAGATCAAACCGCATGCAGAACGTTGCCACCTATTGTGAGAGACGAACGGCTAAATAAATGACTCCACATGTCCTGCGACTCCGATTGCCAAACCAGGTACCCCGGTAATAAATACGCTGCACTGCATGGGCAATAGACACCTCAATTTGCGGGTAGAATAATAAATAATTCGATCGGTTACGTCACAACCATCTTTGATAGACGCGTGGTTAATTCAATCGCTTCAGCTACACGACGGTTCCAAGAGTCATCTGCGGTACTCCGGTACTAACTCCGATGACATACTTTGCAGTACCCATCTTATTTCACGGTATGCATATTAAAGTCGGGAGTCAAACCGTCGGGAAGCATTACCAGTTCGAATAATGTCATTCTTTTTATGGAATACCTTGCCATCCGAGAACCTAACTCGCTGTGGCAATTGCCTTGCTTAATGTTCACAGATACAAACTAGTAGACATGTTAGTAGACAGGCTCAACATTTTCTTCTTCAAATTACAAGACAGGGGGTGAAAACGGTCGAGACCGTTGCCACCTTCTGTGAGATACGAATGCCTATGTCAATATCTTCACCTATCCTGTGATTCTGAGAGTCAAACCAGGTATTCTGAGAGCAAATATGCTTCACAGTATTGCCAATAGATACCGTAATTTGCGGAGTGAATATTAAAATAGATCGTCACACCATGTGAGACCATTACAAATTGCCATAGAGTCAAACGTCTTATCGAATGCCTTACCATCCGAGAAAATAACCCGCCGGTTCGAGAGTACATAACCGTGTTCAGAGGCACGAAATAGTATACATATTAGTGATGAGCATCTTCATTTCATGCATGAATTAGAAGATCGAGTGTCAAACCGTTAGAAAAGGTGGAATCATCTTTGAGATTCAAACGGCTAAGTCAGTAGCTTCATACATCCCCTGACACAGAAAGTCAGACGAGATTTTCCGCAAGTGAATGCGCTGTACAGAATGGGCAATATATATCATAAATCACGGATTGAATATTACAATATAGCGTCGCACTGTGTGAGAACGATACTAATTGATATAAAGTCAAACGTTTTACCGAAAGCCTTACCCTCTGATTATATACGTGGCTGAATAGAGATTACTACACCGTGTGCAATGAAAGAAATTCGAGTCCATTTCAGTGACGGGCACCTCATTCATCTTCATGTATGAATTAGAAGATCGAGGGTCAAACCGGTCGAGAAAGTCGCCATCTTCTCTGAGAGACGAACATCTTAGTCAATGGCTTCACCTATCCTGTGACTCCGAAAATCAAACGAGATATTCCGGTAGTAAATATGCTGCACAGAATTGGCAATAGACACGTTAATTCACGGTTTGCATATTGAAGAAAAGCGTCAAATTATTTGAGAGCACAGCCAACTGGAATAAACTCAAACAGTTTACATTTGCCGTTTCCTACGGAGAACCAAATTCGCAGTTTCAACAGTATAACCGGGTGATTGGGGAAAGAAATTTGTTTTCATTTCAATGACGGTCGCCTTAACTTTATGTATGATTTAGAAGATCGCGAGGCAAACTCTTCCAGATCGTTACCACCTTTTTTGAGAGTCGCACGGCTAAGTTAGTGGCCTCACCTACCCTGCAATTACGATAGGCAAACCAGGTGTGCCGGGAGTCAATCCGCTGTACACTATTGATAATGAATACCTTAGCTCGCGGTTTGAATATTAGAGTAGGGCGTGAATCCGTTTGTGAACGATACCACCTTCTGTGAGTGTCGAAATGCTAAGCCAATCGCTTCACCATCCCTGTGATTCTGAAAGTCATGCCCGGTTTTCCTGGAGTATGTCCGCCGACAATATTGGCAATAGACGCCCTAATTCGCGGTATAAATATTAAAGTACCGAGTCAAACCGTCGTAGATCGTTACCAATTTGTATATAGTCAAACTTCGTGCCGAATGCCTTAACGTCCGAGGACGGAACCCGCTGTATTGAATGCATACACTTCGTGCTCAGAGGAATAAGTAAGTATACATTTTCGATTCTGGCTCCTTAATTTAATGCACGAATAGGAAGATCGAGGGTCAAAGCATTCGAGAACCTTACCACCTCTATTGTGAGTGGCACATCTAAGTCAATAGCTGCACTTGTCCTGTGATTCCCAGAGACACGCCAGGTATTCCGGGAGTAAGTCCACTGAATATTAATGGAATGGGATACCTTTATTCACGATGTGAATATGGAGGTCGGGCGTCGATCTGGTTGAGAACGTTATCAATTCGTATGAAGACAAACGTGTTGCTGAAAACCTTACCCTCCGAAAGCATAGCGCGATGATCGAGAGTATAACATGGTACTCAGAGGCGGAAATTAGTTTACATTTTAGTATCTGACATCATAATTTCAGGTATGAATTAGAATATCGAGGGTCCAACTGTTCGAGAATTTTACCGCCTTCTTTGAAGGTTGAGCGGATAAGTGAGGAGTGTCACCTGTTCAGTGATTCCGAAGGACAAACCAGGCATTACGAGAGTCAACAAATTGTACACTATTAGCAATGGACACCTGAATCCACGGCATGAATATTCAGGTGCAGTGTCTATCCCTTGTAGAACGTTACCTATTGGTATAATGTCAAAAGTTTTAGTGATGACCTTACCCTCCAAGAACCTTATCCGCTGCATCGAGACTATACCTTCTAGTTCAGGGAAAGCAATTCGTCTTCATTTCAGTGACGAGCACCTTAACTTCATGTATGAATTAGTAGATTGTGTGTCAAACCGTATGAGAACGTTACCAAATCCTACAAAGTCGAACATTTTACAGATAGCATTACCGCCCGAGAAGCAAACCCTCCGTATCGGGAGTATAACTTCGTGTTCCGAGAAAGAAATAAGTATACATTTTTATGACGGGAACCTTGATTTCATCTATGAACTGTAACATCGAATGTCAATCCTTTGGAAATCGTTATCACCTTCTTTGTGAGTCGAGCGGCATAGTCAGTAGGTACAACTGTCATGCGGTCCCGAGAGTCAGGTCATGTGTTCCAGAAGTCAATCCGCAGTGCAGTATTACCATTTGATACGTTCATTCACGGTATGAATATTAAAGTAGAGCGTTAAACTTTTGTAGAACTACCTATTGTTACAGTGACAAACCTTTTCGCAAGGCCTTACCATCCGATTACCAAATCCGGAGTGTCGAGGGCATAACTACGTGTACATAGAAGAATATGTTTGTTCATTTTAGTGACTGGCACATTAATGTCATGGATGAATAAGGAGGTACGCGAGTCAATGCGTTCGAGAACGTTATCACCTTTTTTGAGAGTCGCACATCTAAGTCTGTATCTTCACTGATCCTGTCATTGCGATAGGCAAACCAGGCATTCTGGGAGTAAATGCGCTCTACAGTATTGGCGTTATACAACCTACCTCCGGGTATAGCTATTAAAGTGCAGAACCAGACCGTTATAGAACATTACGAATTGGCATAGAGTCAAACTTTGTACCGAAGGCTTTTCCTTCGAGGACCCATCCCAGTGTAGCGATTGTCTTGCGTATTGTTCACCAGAACAAAGGAGTGCACATTTTGGCAGACGGACACAGCATATCTGCATGTATGAATCGGACGATCGAGGGACAAACCGTGCGAGGACTATACCACCATTTCGAAAATAAAAATGCTAAGTCAATAGCTTCAAATATCCAGTGATTGGAAGAGTCAAACCTGGTATAGATGCAGTATATCCGCTCAGCAGTATTGCCAATAGGCACATTAATTCACGGTTTGGATAGTAGAATAGAGCGTCAAGCCCTACGAGAACGTTACTGATTGCTATAAAGTCAACCACGGAAACAAATTAGTAGACCTATTCTAGCACGGACACCACATGTTTGTGTATGACAGTCGCACAGCTAAGTTTACAGATTCACCTATCCTGTGAATCCAAGAGTCAAACCTGGAATTCCAGAAATAAATCCCCTGACGAGTACTGGCATTTGGCACCATAATCCACGGTTTGAATATTGAAGTACAGAGTCAAATTATGTAGAACGTAAACAATTAGTATAAAGACAAAGGTTTTACAGACGGCTTTACCTCCCGAGAAGCCTAACCAGCTGAATCGAGAGCATAACGTTGTTTTCAGAGGAACAAATTAGTATACATTTTAGTGACGAGCACCTTAATTTCATGCATGAGTTAAAAGGTAGCGGATCAAACCGCTCGAGGTCCTTATCACCTTTTGTGAGAGAAGAACGGCTAAGCAAGTGACTTCGTCTACTCTGTGATTCAGAGAGTTAAACCAGGTATTCTGGGAATAAGGCCGCTGAAGGGTTTTTCCAATAGACACCTTAATTCACGGTATGAATATTATAGTAGAGCGGCAAACCGTTGGAGAGCGTTACCAGTTGGTCTAAAGTCTAACGTTATACCGAAGGTATTAATTTCCTCGAACCTCAGCCTCGTCACCGAGAATATAACTTCGCGTTCAGAGAAAGAAGTTAATATTCATTTCAGTAACGGGCACTTGAATAACATTTAGGAAGTAGAAGGTCGAGGGTCAAACCATTCGATGACGTTTCCACCTACTTGGATGGTTGAACGGCAATGTCACCAGCTTCAAATATCCTGTAACGCAGAATATCAATCCAGATATGCCGGGAGTAATTACGCTGTTCAGTATTGGCAGTAGACACCACAATTCACGGATTGAATATTACATTATAGCGTCCAACCGTCTATGAACGTTACCAATTCCTATAAAGTCAAACGTCTTACCGAAGAACTTACCCTACTAAAAACAGACTCGTTGTATCGAGAGTGTAACACTGTGTTGAGTGGCACGAATTAAAGTACGATTTAGCGACGAGCACATTAATTACATGTATGAATTAGAATATCGGTTGTCAGACCGTTCGAGAGCTTTACCACAGTCTGTGTGATACGAACAGCCAAGTCTGTAGCTTCAGCTATCCTGTGCGTGCGGGAGTCAAACGAGGTATTCCGGGACTACATCCGCTGAAAAGTATTGACCATACATACCATAATTTACTGTATAAATATTAAGGTACTGAATCAAGCCGCCGGGGACATTATCAATTCAAATAAAGTAATACTTTTTACACGATACCTTACCTTCCGGGAACCTAACCCGGTGTAGCGAGATTCTAACTTAGTGTCCACGTAAAGAAATGAGTACTCATTTCAGCAGACGGGTACGTCTGTTTCACGTATGAATAGCAAAGTCGAGAGTCAAACTCTTCGAGATCGTTACCATATTTTTTTAGAGTAAGGCTGCCATGTCACTAGCTTCACCTATCCTGTTATTCTGCAGTGCGGACCAGAAATTCCGGGAGTATATCCACAGTATAGTGTTGGCAAAAGATACCCTAATTCACAGTATAAATAGTAATGTACAGTTTCAATCCATTGTAGAACGTCACCTACTGGTATACAGACGAACCTTTTACGGAATGCCTATCTTTCTGGTAAGGTAACCCGCCGTATTAACATTATAACTTCATGACCAGGGACACAAATTAGTATAAATATTCATGTCGGGCATCTCAATTTTACATATGAAATGGAAGATCTAGTTTCAAACCGTTCGTGAACGTTGCCACGTTCGGTGAGATTCGATCGGCCAAGTCAATAGCATCTCGTACCTGTGATTCCGAGAGTCAAACCAGGTATTCCAGGAGTGAGTCTGCCTAATAGTAATGCCGAAACCCACCTTGACTCATGGTATGAATACTACGGTAGATATTCGAAGCGTCTGTGACCATTACAGGTTGGCAGAAAGTCTTACTTTTTACAGAATATCTACCTTCCAGGAATATAACCGGCCCCAGGGAGTGTCCCAGAACCGAACCCGGTGTATCGGGAGTAAAATTACGTTTTAACGGAAGCAAATTACTACCCGTAACTTTATGTGCGAATTAGAAGATCTAGTATCAAACTGTTCGAAAACGTCACCACTTCCTGTGAGAGACGAACGGCCAAGTCATATAATTCGTCAATCCTGCGATTCCGACTTTCAAGCAGGTAATCCGAGAGTAAATCCGCTGAAGAGGGTTTGCATTTGATTCCTTAATTTTCGCCGTGAATATTAAAATGGAGCGTCACACCGCGTGAGATCGTCATTAAATGTTATAAAGTCAAACGTTTCACCGAATGCCTTACCGTCCGAGGAGCTAACCCGTCGTACCGAGAGTATAACATCGTGTTGATTGGAACAAATTATATAATACGTTCTAATGATGAGCCCCATAAACTCATGTATGAATTAGAATATCGATGGCCAAACCGTTCGAGATCTCTACCACACTATCTGAGAGACGAACGTCTAGGTTAATAGCTACACCCATCCAGTGATTCCGTGAGACATATCAGGTAACACGGCAGTAAATCCCCTGAACTGTATTGGCAATAGACACCATAATTCACGGTATGAATATTGAAGTAGAGCGGCAAGCCGCAGGAGAACTTTACAAATTGGTATGACGACAAACTTCCTACCGGACACAATACTTTCCACGAGCTAAACCCGCTGTATTGCGGGTATAACATCGTGTTCGGAGAAACGAATTATTATACATTTTACTGACAGGAACCTTAGTTTCATGTATGAATTGGAAGCTCGAAGATCAATCCTTTCGAGAACGTTATAACCTTCCTTGGGAGTCGAGTGGCTGAGTCAATAGATTCAGCTACACTGTAATTCCGTAGAGTCAAACCTGGTATTACAGGAGGAAATCAACTGAACGGTACTGGCAATAGACACCTGACATAACGGTTTGAATATTAAAATAGAGCGTAACCCCGTTTGATAACGTTACCAATTGACATAAAGTCAAACGTTTTAGCGATGTCGCTACCTTCTGCGAACATCACCCGCGTCATTAAGAATATAACTTCGTGTTCAGAGACAGAAATTGGTATTAATTTAAGTGTCGGGCACCTTATCTTCATGTCTGAATTCGAAGATTGGAGGGTCAAGCATTTTGAGAACGATACCACCTTCTTTGGGATTCGAACGGCTAAGTACATAGCTTCACCAATCCTGTGATTCCGAGAGTAAGTCCGCTGAAAACAATTGGAAATAGACACATCAATCCGCGGTATGTTTATAAAAGTAGAGAGTCAAACCCTCGAAGATCATTATTAAATTCCTTCTTTTCCCGAATACCTTACCTTCCGTCAACATAAGCAACTGTATCGTGTGCATTTCTTCGTATTCAAAGAAACATATTAATATACATTTTAATGACGGGCACCTTATTCGCATATATGAATAGATAAATAATGAGCAAAACATTTCGAGAATGTTACCACCTTCTTTGAGGGTCGAACTGCAAAGCTAACTGCTTCAACTAGCCTTGTATTCCGATAGTCAAACCATGAAGTCCGCGTCCAAACGCGGCGTACAGTATTGGCATTCGACACGCAATTTCGTGGTATAAATATTAGAGAACAGAGGCAAGCATTTATGGAACGTTCCGTATTGATATATAGTCGAACATTTTACAGGGGCCCTCGTATCCGATAAGCTAACCCGCTGTTTCGAGATTATATCTTCGTGTTCAGAGAAGCAAATTAGTATACATTTCAGTGACGGGCGCATTAATTACATGTATGATTTAGAAGATTGAGAGTCAATCCGTTTGAGAACGTTACCGCATTCTTTGAGATTCGATCAGCTAAGCCAATGGCTCCACATATTTTGTGATTCCGAGAGCGAAACCAGTTAATCCGGGAACAAATCCATTATACAGTATTAGCAATAGACACCTTAACACACGGTTTGAATAAAAAAGTACCAAGTGAATCCGTTGCAGGACGATACCTATTGTTATAGAGTCAAACCATTTACCGAAGGCCTAACCTTCTAAAAACCTATCCAGCTGTTGCCAGTGTCTTGCTTAGTGTACTCGGAATGAAATTAGTAGACCCTATAGCAGACGCACACCTTATGTCCATATATGAAGAGCATTGTCGTGAGTCAAACGGTCCGAGAACGGTACTAGCATCTTTGAGAATCCAACGGCGAAGTCAATGGCATCACTCATCCTGTGGTTTCTAGAGCTCAACCAGGTGCTCCGCGATTAGATCCGCAGTACAGCATTGCCAATTTACACCCTAGTTCACGATATAAATATTCACGCACATAGTCTAACTATTGTAAAAAGTTACTTATTTGTATAATGTCAAACATTTCACCGAAGGCCTCACTTTCTGAGGCCCAAACACATGGTTCCGGGAGTATAACTGCGTGCTCATAGAAACAAATTAGTATATATTTTAGTGACGGGCACTTTAATATCATTTATGAATGCGGAGATTGAATGTCAAACTATTCGATTACGTTTCCACCTTCTTTGACATTCGGACGGCTAAGTCTGTTGCTTCACCTATCCTGTGATTCCGAGTGTCCAATCACGTAATCCGGAAGTAAGTCCGCTGGAGTTTACTGGCAATTGACAACTTCATTCCCGGTATGAATATTAATGTAGAGTGCCAAACCGGCAGACAATATTACCAGTGCGCATAGAGTCATTCCTTTTACCGAACACCATACCTTCCGAGAACCAAACTCGCTCCAGCGAGTGTCCTGCATAGTGTGCACGGAAACAAATTAGTAGATATTTTGGCGGACGAACATCACTTGTTTGTGTATAGAAATCAACATCGGGAGTCGGAGCGTTCGAGATCGCTAACACCTTCTGTGAGAGACAAACGGCTATGTCAACAGCTTCATCCCTCCTGTGATTCCGGAAGTTAGGCCAGATGTTCCTGGAGTGAATGAGCTGTAGAGTATGGGCAATAGCCACCTTATTTCACGGTTTGAATATTGAAATAAAGCGTCAAACCGTTTGAGATGTTTACCAATTGCTACGAAGTCAATCGCTCTAGCGAAGACATTACCTTCCGCGCACGTAACGCGCTTCATCTAGAGTCTAACATCGTAATCGGATAGCGAATTAGTGTACATTTTATTGACGAGCACATTAACATCATGTATGAAATGCAAGATCGAATGTGAAACCATTCGAGACCGTTCTCACCCTTTATGAGATTCGAATGGCTAAGTCAGAAGCTTCACATATCCCGTGTTTCCGAGAGTCAAACCAGGTATTGTGGGAGTAAATTCCATGCTCTATATTAGCAGCAGTCAACTTAGTCTACGGTTTGAATATTAATGTCGAGCGTCAAACGGTTTGAGATCGTTACCTGTTTGTATAAAGACAAACGCTTTACCGCCGGCTTTACCTACAGCGAACTTCACCCGCTTCATCGAGAGTACAACTTCGTGTCCTGAGAAACACATTATATACATTTTAGAGACGGGCACCATAGTTTCGTACGTGAATTAGAATGTCGAGTGTCAAACCGTTTCAGAGCTTTACCACGTTCGCTGAGAGTCGAACGGCTAAGACAATAGCCATCTGCTATCCTTTGATTCCCTAAATTAAATCAGGTATTCGAGGAGTAAATCCGCTGAACAGTATTGGCAACAGACACCAAAACTGACCGCTTGATATTAAAGTAGTTAGCAAACCGTTTGTGAGCGTTACCAGTTGCTATAAAGTCAAACGCTTTGCCGAAGACCGTACCATCCAAAAAATTAACCCGCTGTATCGAGATTATAACTCTGTGCTCGTGGACAGAAATTAGTATCCATTTCAGTCATGGACACCTTAACTTCATGTATGAAACAGAAGATCGATGGTCAAACTGTTCGGCAACGAGAATACCTTCTGTGAGAGACGAGCGGCTGAGACAATAGCATCACATATCCTGTGATTCTGAGAGTCAAACCAGGTATTGTGGGAGTTGTGTGGCTAGGGTACATTACCAATTCGTGGAATGTCAATCCTCTTACAGAATACCTTACCTGCGGAGTATCTAACCCGCTGTAGTGAGTGTCCTGCATAATGTTCACGGAAACATTTTAGTATACATTTTAGCGGACCGCAACCACATGTTTGTGTATAAATGTCAGCATCGAGATGCAAGGCGATCAGGAACGTTACTGCTATCCTTGGGAGCCGAGCGGTTAAGTCAATAGCTTCAACTATACTGTAATTCCTAGAGCGCAACCAGGTATGCCGGGAGTAAATCCGCTTAATAGTATAAGCTTTAGACACCTTAATTCACGGCTTTAATATTAAAGTAGGCCGTCACTCCATTTCAGATCGTTACGAATTGGTACAGAGTAAAACCATTTACCGAAAACCTAACATTCCAAGAAAGAAACCCACTGTTCCGAGAATATATCATCGTGATCAGTGAAATCCATTACTATACATTTTAATTTCATGAATGAAATGGAATATCGTGGGTCAAACCGTTCGGATACGTGTTCACCGTCTTTGAGATTCCTGCGGCTGCGTCAGTAGCCTCTCACCTATCCTCTAATTCCGAGTGCCAAACCAGATATTCCAGGAGTCAATCTGCTGTGCAGTATTGGCTTCATGTACCCTATATGACGGTATCAATATTAATGTCCCGATTTATACCGTCGTAGAATGATACGAATTGGTATAGAATCAAACTTTCTGCAGATGCCATTACCATCCGAGAAGATAAGACGCTGTATAGTGAGTATAACTTCGTGTTCAGGGAAGCTAAGTAGTATCCATATTAGCGACGGGCACCTTAATTTCCTTTATGAAGCGGAAGGACGAGTGTCAAACGGATCGAGAACGTTACGACCTTGTGTGAAAGTCGAACAGCTATTTCAATAGCTTCACAATAACCTGTGATTCAGAGAGTCAAACTAGGGACTCCGGGAGTGAATGCCCTGAACAGTATTGGTAGTAGACACCTCAATTCACGGTTTGAATATTAATGCAGACCGTCAAACCGTTGTAGACGGTTACCAATTGCTACAAAACGTCAAAATCTTTACAAAAGACCTTGCCCTAAGAAAAACTAACCCGCTATATCGGGAGTTTAACTTCGTGTTCAGAGAAATAAATTAGTATTCATTTCAGTGAGTGGCACGTTAGCTTCATGTATGAATTACGAAATTGATGGTGAAACCGTTCGAGAATTTTGGCACCCTCTGTGAGAGTTGAACGGATAAGTCAATAGCCCCATATTTCTTATGGTACGGAGAGTCAAATCTGGTAATCAGGGAGAATGTCCGCTGAAGGTGATTGGCAACTGACACCTTAATACACAGTATGAAAATTAAAATAGATCATGAAACTGTTTGTGAACGCTTCCAAATTTTAGAGAGTCAAACGCATTACCGAAGGCCGCACCGTCCGCGAACCACACCCGCTTCAACGACAGCATAATTTTGTGTGCAGAGGATCAAATTAGTAAACATTATAGTGACGGGGATCTTAATTTCATGTATGAATTAGGAGATTGACCGTCAAGCCGATCGAGTAATTTGACACTTTCTTTGAGAAACGAAGGGCCACATCAGTAGCTTCACCTATCCTGTGATGCCGAGAGTCAAACCTAGTATTCCGGGAGTAAGTCCGCTGAGCAGTATTGGCAATGGACACATTAATTCACGGTCTGAATATAAAGCAGTCAGTCAAATCTATGTAGAACGTTTCCTATTGTCATAAAGTCAAACATTTTACAGATAGCCTAACCTTCGGAGACGCTAAACTGTCGAATCGGGAGTATTACTTCTTGTTCAGAGGTAGAAATTAGTAAACATTTTTATGACGGGCACATTAACTTCATTATGAGCAAGAAGATCGAGTGTCAGGCCGCTCGAGAACGTTGTCACCTGCTGTGAGAGACGAACGGCACAGTGAATAGCTTCACCTATACAGAGATTCGGTGAATCAAACCAGGTATACCGGTAGTAAATCAGCTGCCCAGTATTTACAAAGGACACCATAATTCACGAGTTGGGTACTAAAGTAGAGCGTAGAACCGCTTGTGATCATTGCCAATTGGTATAATGTCAAACACTTTACCGATGGCCTTACCTTCGGTCAAGCAAGCTCGCCGTTTCGTGTGTATAACTTCGTGATCAGGGAAAGAAACTAGTCTTCATTTCAGTGACGGGCACATTAGTTTCACGAATGCATCAGAAGCGCGAGTGTCACACTGTTTCAGAACGTAACCACCTTCTGCGAGAGACGAACGCGTAACTCAATAGCTTCACCTATCCTTGGATTCTGAGAGGCCAACCAGATATTGCGTGAGTTAATCTGTTGTACTGAATTGGTAATGAACACATTTATTCACGCCTTTTAGCGAGTGTCATACTTAGTGCTCACGGAAACAAATTTGTAGGCATTTTAGCAGACGGACATCACATTTACGTGTATACGTATAAGCACCAAGTGTCAAAGCTTTCGAGAATGTTACCACCTTCTTTGAGATCCGAATGACTAAGTTAGCTTCATATATCCTGTGTTTCCGTCTGTCAGACCAGGTATACCTAGCGTAAGTCGATTGAACAGTATTGGCAATCGAGTCCATAGATCATGGTTTGAATATTAAGGTATAACGTCAAACGGTTTGATAACGTTACCAATTTGCATACTGTCAAACGTTTTACCGATGGTTTCACTCCATAGCAATAGGCAGCGCTCTACAGCGGCACGACAGTCAGCTTTAATGTTCATACCGTGAATTAAGGTGTCTATTTCCAATATCGTACAGGGCACTTACCCCCGGAGTACATGGTTTGACTATCGGAGTCACAGGATAGGTGAAGCTATTGACCTTGCCGTTCGAGACTCAAGGAATGTGGTGACGTTCTCGAAAGGTTTGCCAGTCGATGTTTCTATTCATCCATGAATATTGGGCTCTCGTCGGCCAAAATGTCTACGAATATGTATGCCAGAACACTAAGCAGCACACTCGGTGCAGCTGGTTAGGATCTCGGAATGTAAGGTAACTCGTAAAAACGCTGACTTTAACCAATTGCTAATGTTCCCCGACGATTAAACTCTGTACTTTAATGTTCATACCGCGAGATATGGTTTCTATTGCCAATACTGTTGATCGGATTGACTCTCGGAATACCTTGTTTGATTACCGAAATAACAGGGTAGGTGAAGCTACTGACTTAGCCGTTCCTCCCGTGAACACGGTGGGATCGTTCTCGAAAGGTTTCACTCACGATAACGTCATTCATACATGATAATAAGGTTTCCGTCTGCTAAAATGTGTACTGCTTTGTTTCCGTGAGCACTAAACAGGATACTCGCTACAGCGGGTTAGTTCCTTGGAAGGTGAGTCATACGATAAAAAGAATTACTTTATATCAATTCGTAATGTTGTCCGACGGTTTGGCTGTCTACCATCATATTCGTGCCGTGAATTGAGATATCTATTGCCAATACAGTTCAGTTGATTTACTCCATAAATACCTGGTATGACTCTCAGTATGACAGGATAGGTGAAGGTTTTGAATTAGACGTTCGTCTCTCAGAGAAGGTTGCAACGTTCTCGAGCCGTTTGACACTCGATCTTCTAATTGAAACATGAAGTTAAGGTGCCCGTCATTGAAACGAATACCAACGGCATTCTCTGAACACGAGGCTATACTCTCCATGAAGAAGGTGAGGATCGCGGAAGATAAGACCTTCGGTAAGAAGTTTGAATCTATACCAATAGATATCGTTCTACAATGGTTCGACTGTGTACTTTAGTATTTATACCGTGAAACAGGGTGTCTAATGCCAATATTGTAGAGCAGCTTTACTCCTGGGATACATCATTTGATGATCGGAAATCATAGGATAGGTGAAGCTACTGACGAAGACGTTCGATTATCAAAGGATGTGGTAAAGTTCGCAAACGGAGTGACTCCCGATCTTCTAATGCACACATGAAGTTAAGGTGCCCGTCACTGAAATGGAGACTAATTTTTTTATCCGAACACAAACTATAATATACTGTTATGATATTTCAGATTTCTATCAAAATTTCAAATTTTTAATTACAGAAATTGTATCGTACATGAAAAGTGCCCTCGGAATTAGTTGAGCATACGTCTGTGACAATATTTTGTTATATTTCTTGTTATTTTATATTAGTGTCTCCATATGTACCTTCGCTGCCGGCACAACACGACTGGAGTCGTCTTGTAGTTGCGTTCCGTAGACGGTAACGATACTACTTAATGGTCGTCTGAAGTTTCTATTGCCATTATAGTGTACCCTAGGCATTTTTTCACAGTTTTCAATCTATTTATACATACTGTAATTTAATATTAAGATATTTTCGATACATTTCAAAATTTTCACTTTTTATGTTGAAAAGTTGTATTTCTTTGTACAAGTTCCTTTCGAATTGGTTGAGCCTACGTTTGATACAGTATTTTGTCAAGCTTGTTATTTTATACTATTGTCTGTATTCGTACCAACCCATCAGGAGCAAAACGACTGTCCAGGTCTTGTAGTTGTACACGGCAACTCGAAGAGGCATTACTGTATGGTTTCAGTTAATTCTTTAACCTTGATTTTGTACCATATGCATTCTGTCCCAGTTTTCTGTTTATTTAAGGATACTGTAATCTAGTGTTTTGATATTTTCGTACTTCATCGAAATTTTCAATTTTTATGTAATGAAATTGTATTTCTTAGTAAAAGTGCCTTTGAAAATAGTCTAGTGTACGTTTTCGACATTTTCTTGTAAATAATATTCTTATTTTATATGATTGCCTGTATACGTATCTACGCTTCTAGAGCGACAGGACTGTGGTGGACTTATAGTTGCATATGGTACATCGGAGCAATTACAATGGATGGTCTACGTTAATTTCTTTAACCTTGAACTTGTACCATATGCAGTTCCTCCCGTCTTTGCTATTTATTTCTACGTACCGCAATATATTGCTGTGATTTCTTAGATTTTGTCTGAATTTTTATTTACTAATTTTAAAAATTGTATTTTTTTTAAGAGCACCTTTGGAATTACTTGAGGGTACGTTTATGACCATACATTGTATAACTTGATGTTACATTATGTGAATGTTTCTATACGTACCTACTCTCCCGGTGCGACAGGACTGGAGTGGGACAGTAGTTGGATACATTATATTGGATTGTCGGGATACGGTACTTGACCGTACGCATTGCAGCGCACAGGATCTACACGATCGGAGTGTACTTGTAGTTACGTATGGTACTTCGGAGCGGCACTACTGCATGGCATTTGCTAATTTCTTTAGCCTTGGTTTTGTACCGTATGCATTTACCCCATTGTCCTACTTATTTATGCAAGCTGTAGTTTACTCTTATGATATTTTCGATTTCTTTCAAAATTTTCAATTTTTAATTAATAAAATTTTTATTTCTTAGGAAAAGCGTGTTTGGAATTAGTTGACTGTACGCATACGACAATATTTTAATAATCCTATTGTTATTTGATGTAATTGCCTGTACACGTACCTGCCCTTCCAGAGCGGCACGACTGGCGTGGTCTTGCAGCTGCGTTCGGTAGAGCGGAGCGACAATACCCTATGTACATTGTTAGTTTCTTTATCCCTAATATTGTAACGTAAGAATTCATTCGCAATTTTCTATTAATTTCTACATGCTGTAATTTACTGTCATGGAATCTTCGATGTTCCAAATTTTTAATTTTTAGTTTAAAAAATTTTATTCCATAGTAAAAGTGCCTTTGGAATTTGTTGACTGTTCGTTTATGACATTGTTCGTTTAAACTTATTGTTAATTTATACGATTGCCTGTAGACGTAACTACGCTTCCGGGATGACACGACTGGACTTATCTTGTAGTTGCGTTCACTACGTCGGAGCGACACTGCTCGATGGTACATGTTCATTTTTTTACCATGATATTGTATCACATGCATTCGTTCGCTATTTTCATGTTATTAGTACATACAGTCATTTACTGTTTCGATTCCTTCGATATTTTCAAAATTCCCAATTTGTACTATCAGTCCATGCACATTTTACGAATGGTGCCTTTGGAATTTGATGTGTGCACGCTTATGACAATATGTTGTTAAATTCATAGTTATTATATATGATTGTCTCTATATGTACCTACGCTTCCGGAGCGACACGGGTGGAGTTCTCTTGCAGTTGCGTTCGGAATATCGGACCGACACTACATTATTATGTTCGTTAATTACTCCAACATTGATATTTTGCCGAATGCATTCATTCGATATTCACTATTCATTTCAACATTCTGTGATCTACAGTCCTAACATTTCCGATTTCAGTTAATCCCTCCAATTTTTTATCTCAGAAATTGTATTATTTGAAGTGAAAACATCATAGCAGTAACATACGGTATGTACAAGTGCAAGAAAAACTGGGAAAAAATTCGTACTGTACAATATCAAGGTTAGAAACATTATCGAGGACCATCCAGTAGTCTCGCTCCGTTCTGTCGTACGCAACTACAAGGCCTCGCCAGTCATCCCGCGCAAACAGCGTATGTCCTTATACAGACAATCGTGTAAAATAACAATAAGTTTAACAAAATGATGTCATGAACTTCCACTGAACCATTTCCGATGATACTAGTATTCTGAAAAACAATTTTTTCAACTAACAATTGATAATTTCGAAAAAAATTGTAATCACCATAACAGTAAATTGCAGTATTTGTATACAAATATAAAAATGAGATAGACTTGCATGAGGTTCAGAATCATGTCTTAAGAAATTAACGGTGACCATACAGTAGTGTGGCTCGATCTACCGTACGATCATTCACTGTTCGAATAATAAAGCAGGGCGTCAAGCCGTTGTAAAACTTTACCCATTCGTATACAGTCTAACCTTCTACCGTAGGCCATTCCTTCCGAGAAGCTAACCCGCTATATTGAAGGTATTACTTCGTGATGAGAGCAACGAATTAGTAGACTTTTTAGTGACGGGCACCTTCATTTCGTTCATGGATTAGAAGATTGGGAGGCAGACTGATCATGAACATTTCCGCCCCGTTTAAGAGTCGGACGGCCAAGTGAATAACTTCACGTATCGCGTGATTCTGAGAGTCAACCCAGGAAAACCGAGAAGTAAGTCCGCTAACCAGTATTCGGAGTAGACACCTTAATTCGCAGTTTGAATATTAAGATAGAGCGTCAAACTGTTTGATAGCGTTGCCACCTTCTTTGCGGATTGATTTACTACGAAAATAACTACACCTATCATGTGATTCCGAAAGTCAAACCAGGTATTCCGAGAGTTAATCCGCTGAACAGTATATGGCAATAGACACCTTAATTCACTGTTTGTATACTAAATTAGAGTGTCGATTCATCTGAGATGGTTACTAATTGGTATAAAGTCATACCCTTCTTCGCATAGCATACCTTCCGAGAACATGAGGCGCAGTATCGCGGGTATAATATCCTGTTCTTCAGTATCCTATATCAATGTCAATAGTTTCACCTCCCCTTTGATCCCGAGAGGCAAACCAGGATTGCCGGGAGTCAATTCGCTGTACACTATTGGTAATGGATACCTTTGTTCACGGTATGGTTACTACAGTGGGGCGCCAAACTGTTTGAGAGCGTTAACAATTTGCATAAAGTCAAACGTTTTACCGATGACCTTACCCTCAGAAAAATTGACCGGCTCTATCGAGAGTATTACTTTGTGTTCAGAGAAAGATATTGATATTCACTTGAGTCGCGGGCACTCAATTTCATGTATGAATTAGAAGACCGAGCGTTAAACCGATCGACAACGTTGCCACCTTCGGTGAGGGACGAACGGCTAAGGGACTGGCTTCACCAGTCCAGAGATTCCGAGAGTCAAGCTAGGTATTCCGGGAGTAACTCCGCTGAACAGAATAGGCAATAAGTACCTTAATTCACGTTCTGAAAAATAAGGTTGAAATTCAATTTGGCGGAAAGCATTATCAATTTGTAATATTATCAAACTCTTACTTTATACCGAATGCCATGCCCACCGGGAACCAAACCCGTTGTAGGGAGTGTCTTGTTTACTGTTCGCGCGAAAACAAATCTCTAGATATTTTGGCAGAGGGAAACCTTATTTTCATGTTTGAGTAGCAAAATCGAGAGACAAATAGCTGGAGATCGTACAATCTTTTATGAGAGTCGCACAGCAAAGCCAATAGCTTATCTTTCCTGTAGTTCGAAAAGTCGGATCCGGAAATCCGAGAGTAAGCTCGCTGAAGTGTATTGGCAATAGATACCTCAATTCACGGTTTGATTATTAAATCTGGCCTTCAAAAAGATGTAGAACATTACCTATATGTGTAAGATCAATCTTCTGCCAGAATGCCTTTCCATCCGGAAAACTAACCCGCTGTATCTGCAGTGTAACACCGTGTTCAGAGGAACGCACTAGTAGACATTTACTGACGCGCACCTTAATTTCATGCATGACTCAGTAGATCGAGAGTCAAATTGTTCGAGAACGTTAGCACCTTCTGCGAGAGCTGATCAGCTAAGCCAATAACTTCACGTATCCTGCGATTACAAGAGTCAAACCAGGTATTACTGGTGTAAATCCGCTGAACAGTATAGATAATACACACGTTAGTTCACTGTATGGAGTTAAAGTAGTGAGTCAAGCCGTAGGAGAACATTACAAATTGGCATAAAGTCATTAATATTGCGCAATACCTTTCCCTTCGTGAACCCAGCCCGCTCTATCGATTGTCTTGCGTAGCTTTCACAAGAACAAATGAGTAGACATTTTAGCAGGCGGACACCTGATTTCCATGTATGAATAGAAAAATCGGCACACTCACCGTTCGAGATCGATCCCACCTTCTTTGAGAGTCTAACGGCTGGGTCAATAGCTTCACCTATTTTTGTGATCCCGAGAGTCAAGCCTGGATGTCCAGGAGTAAATCCACTGAACGGCATTGGCAACAGATACCTTGTTTCACGGTCTGAATATTAGAGAACAGAGTCAATCCGATGGAGAATACAAGTAATTTGTATAAAGTCATACCTTTCACCGAATACTTTACCTTCCTAGAACGTAACCCGCAGTATCGGGTATCATGCATGGTGCTCACGGCAACAAATTAGCAGAATTTTTAACATACACACAGGTTTTTTTCACGTATGAATAGAGAAATCGACAGTCAAACCGTTCGAGAACGTTTCCACCTTCTTTCAGAGTCGAACGGCTGATTCAATAATTTCACCCATTCTTGTTATTCCGAGAGTCTGCTGAACAGTATTAGCAATATGCACCTTAATTCACCCGTTTCCATATTAAATTAGGCCGTCAAACCGGTGTTGATCGTTACCAATTGGTACAAAGTCAAACGTCTTACCTAAGACCTTATCCCACGAATAAATTAACCGACTGTATCGAGATTTTAACTTCGTGTGCAGAAAAAGAAATTAGAGTCCATTTCAGTGACAGTCACCTCAAATAGATGAATGAATTAAAAATCGGAGGTCCGTCCCTTCGAGATAGTCGCCACCTTCTGTGAGAGACGAACAACTAGGCCAGTGGCTTTACCTATCCTGTGATTACAAAAGGCAAAGGAGATACTCTGGCAATAAATGCGCTGCTTAGTATTGGCAATAGACACCTCATTTCACAGCTTGCATTTTGAAGTAGAACGTCAATCCGTGTGACAGCACTATGAATTCCTATAACATTATACACTTTATCACATACCTTTCCGTCCGAGAAACTATCACGCTCTATCGAGAGTATACCTTCGTGATCAGATATACAAATTAGGAGATATTTTAGTCACGGGCACCTTATTGTCATGTGTGAATTTGATGATCCAGGATCAAGCCGTTTGACAGCGTGTCCAGCTTCCTTGATATCTGAACAGCTAACACAACCGCTTTTTGGGAGTCGAATTGCAAAGTCAATAGCATCCCCTATCCTGTAACTTCGGGAGTCAAACCATGTATTCCGGGAGTAAATACGATAAACAGTTTCGGCAAAAGATACCTTAATTCACGCTATGAATAATAAAGCATACTGCCATACCGTTGCAGAACGTTACCTAATGCTATAGAGTAAAACTCTATTACCCGTCACTAAAATGTCTACTAATCTGCATCGCTGAACACAATGATATACCCTCGATGCAGCGGATCATGTGCTCTGAAAGTAAGGTATCAGGTAAACAGTATGTCATCATGCCCATTGGTAACGTTCTCAAACGGTTTTACGTTCTGATTTAATATTCATACCGTGATTTAATGTGTCTATTGCCAATACCGTTCAGTGGATTTACTCCTGGAATACAAGGTTTGACTCTCGGAATCACAAAAGTATGTCAAGCTATTGTCTCAGCCTATCGACTTTCAAAGAAGGTGGTAACGATCTGGATCAGATAGACAGTAGATCTGCGAATTCCTACACGGAGTTAAGGTGCCCGTCACTAAAATGAGTACTAATTTCTTTCTGTGCACACGAACTTATACTTTCAATGATGCCGCATAGGTTCGCGGAAGGTAAGGGCTTTGGTAAAACGTTCGACTTTATAGTAATTGGTAACGGTCTCAAACGGTGTGAAGCTGTATTTTAATATTGAAACCGAGAAACTGAAGTGCCTATCACATATACTGTTCAGCAGATTTACTTCCAGAACAACTGGTATGACGGTAGGATTCTCAGAATAGGTGCAGCCACTGATTTAGCAGTTCGTCTCTCACAGAAGGTGGTAACGTTCTCGCACTCTTTGATCCTCGATCCGCTAATTCCTACATGATGTTAAGGTGCCCGTAACTAAAATGGAAACTAATTTCATTCTCTGAACATAACGTTATTCTCTCGATACCGCGCGTTAGTTTCTCAGAAGCTAAGGTCATCAGTAAAGTGTTTCATTCTGTGACAATACGTATCACTCTACAGCAACTCGACTCGGTACATTCACATTGAATCCCTGAATTAAAAGTGACCACTACCAATACTGTTCGGCGGATTTACTCAAGGAGTTCCTGGCTTAACTCACCGAATAAACACGATAGGTGAAGCTATTGACTTAGCCGTTCGTCTTTCACAGAAGATGGTAACGATTGCCAACGGTTTGACACTCGATCTTATAATTCATGCGTGAAATTAATGTGTCCGCCACTAAAATGTACATTAATTTGCTCCTCGGAACACGAAGGTATAATCTCGATACAGCGGGGTAGCTTCTGGAAAAGTAAGTCCTTCAGTAAGAAGTTTGGCTACAAAGCAATATGTAACGTTGCATAATCTTGTGACTATGTACTTCAATATTTATACCGTGAAATTGTGTGCCAAATGCCAATATTGTACGGCGGGTATAGACGTGGTTTAACTGGTTTGACTCTTGAAGGCGCAGTATAGGTGAAGCTGTTAACTTAACCGTTCGACTCTTGAAGAAAGTGGTAATGTCCTCGAAATGTTTTACGCATGATATTTCTATTCGTATATGTAAGAAAGGTGCCCGTCATGCAAATGTATACTTATATTTGCTCTGAACACGAAGATAAACTCTAGGTGCAGCGGGTTAGGTTCGCAGAAGGAAAGGTATTCGGTAAATAGTTTAACTGCATACTACTAGGTATCGTTCTACAGCGGTTTGACTCTGTACTTTAATAATTATTCCGTGCATTGTGGGGTTTAATGTCTATATTATACAGGGGACTTATTTCCAGAATACCTGGTTTGTCTCTCGGAATCACAGGATTGGAGTAGGTATTCACTGGGATTTGCAACTCTCAATGAAGGAGGTAACGTTCTCGCACGGTTTGACCATCGATCTTCTATTTAATACACGAAGATAAGGTGGGCATCAGTGAAATGAATACTAATTTCATTTTCTGAACACGAAATTGTACTCGCGATTCAGCGCGATTGACTTTCGGTGTGTAAGGTCTCCAGTAAATCATTTGACTTCAAACCAATTGGTAACGCACTCAAACAGTTTGATGCTCTACTTTAATATTCGAAACGGGAATTAAAGTGTCTATTGCCATAAACGTGCAGCCCACTTACTCCCGGGATACCTAGTTTTACTATCGGAATAACAGGATCAGTGAAGCTATGGCCTTAGCCAGGCGAAACTCAACAGAGGTGGTATCGTTATCGGCCGCTTTGACCCTCCATCTTCGTTTTGATACACGCAATTAAAGTGTCCGTCTACTAAGGAGTCTACTAATTTGTTTCCTTGATCACTGAGCGAGACACTTGCTGCAGCATAATCGGCTTTCGGAGGGTGTGGTATGCGGTACAAATTATGGTCATATAAAAATAGGTACCGTTCTACGTTGGGTCGAATCGCTATATTACTATTTGGACCATAAATTAAGGTGTCTATTGTCAATATTGTTCTGCGGCTTTTTTTTGACCCCCCTATTCATATGTGAAAGGAAAATTTCCGCTTGCTAAAGTGTATACTAGTGTGTTTATCTAAACATGAAATTATACTATCGATACTGCGGGTTAGCTTCACGCATGGTATAGCATTCTGAAAAAATTTTGAATTTATAGCAATTGGTTAAGTTCATAAACGGTTTGACGCTCTACATTAAAATTAAAACTGTGAATTAAGGTGTCTATTGACTATAATCTTCAGAGGATTCACTCACTGAATACCTGGTTTGACTCTCAGAATCACTGGATAGGTGAAGCTATTGACTTAGCTGTTCGTCTCTAACATAAGGTGGTAAGGTTCTCGAGCGGTTTGACACTTGGTCTTTTAATTAATACATGAAATTAAGGTGCTCGTCACATAAATGTATACTGGTTTGTACCCATGAACACAGGCGTTATACTCTCAATTCAGCGGGCTAGTCTTTCGGAAGGCAAGCACTCTGTAAGAAGTTTGACCTTATACCAGCAGGTATTGTTATATAACGCCTTGACGGCCAGCTTTAGTATTTCAACCGTGAATTGAAGCGTTTATTGCCAATAATACTCAGCGGATTTTCTCCCGGAATACCAGGTATGACTCTCGGAATCACAGGATAAGTAAAGCTATTAACTTAGCCTTTCGAATCTCAAAGAGGGTGGTGTCGTTCTGTAACGGATTGACCATCGATCTTCAAAATAATACATAAAATTATGGATCCTGTCACTAAAATCCATACTAACTTGCATCTCTGAAAACGAAGTGACACCCTCTGTACAACGGGTTAGCTTCTCGGAAGGTAAGGCCTTCGTTATTATGTTTGACTCCATACCAATATGTATCGTTGTACAACGGTCTGATTCTGTATATTAATATCAATACTGTGATATGGGGTGTCTAACACCATTACTGTATGGCGTATTTACTCCCTGTATAGCTTGTTTGATTCTCGGTATCACAGGATATGTGAAGCTATTGACTTAGCCGTTCGTCTCTCACAGAGGATGTGCAACGTTAACGAGCGTTTTGACCCACGAACTTCAACTTCATACATGAATTTAATGGTGACGTCACTAAGATGCATACTAACTTGCATCCTTCAACACGATGTTATACTCTCGATACAGCGGATTTGGTCCTCGGAAGGTAAGGCCTTCGGTAAAACGTTTGACCCCTATACCTATATGTAACGTTCTACAACGGTTTGACATTGTACTTTAATATTCATACCGTGAATGTAGGTGTGTTTTGTCAATCCCGTTCAGCGTATTTACGCCCGGAATTCCTGCTTATACTCATGCTATCACAGGTTAGATGAAGTTATACCGAGGTCTTGCAGTTATACACGGCAGTTCGAAGCGGTATTGCGGTATGTTTGCAGTCAATTCCTTATCCTTGATCTTGTACCGTATGCATTCTGTCCCTGTTTTCTATTTATTTATTGATACTGCAATTTACTGTTGTTCTATTTTCGTTCTTGTTCGAAATTTTCAATTTTTATACTAAAAATTTGTATTTCGTAGTAAAAGTGCCTTTGAAATTAGTTGAGTGTACGTTTATGACATAATCTTGTTTAAAATACTGTTATTTTACATGATTGTCTGTGTAAGTACATACTCTGTCGGAGCGACACCGCTGGAGTGATCCTGTATTTGCCTTCGGTAGATCAGAGCGAAATTAGTGTATGATCTTTGTTAACTTCTGTAACCTTGATATTGTACCGTATGCACCTTTCGCAGTTTTCTATTTATTTCTAAATACTACAATATACACGCATGATATTTCCGATTTTCTTAAAAATATCCAATTGTGAATATCAAAACTTGTATTTCTCAGTAAATGTGTCTTGGGAATTATGAGAGTGTACGTTTATGACAATATTTTGCTAATCATATTGTTGTTTTATATGATTGCCTCTATGCGTACTTAAGCATCCGGTGCGACAAGACAAAAGTGGACTTGCCGTTGTGTTCGGAGCGACAATACCCGCTGGCGTTCGTTAATTTCATTAATCATGGTATCGTAAGGTATGCATTTTGTTCGTTTTTCTGTTCAATACTACATATCGTTATTTACTATTTTGATATTTTCGATTTATTCCAAAATTCCAATTGATAATTTCAAAAATTGTATTCCTTAGTAAAATTGTATCTGGAAATAGTTGACTGTACGTTTATGCCAATATTTTGTTATACATATTGTTATTTGATACGGTTGTCTGTATACGAACCTACGGTACCAGTGTAACACTACTGGCGATGACTTGTAGTTGCGTACGGCAGAGCGAAGCAGCAGTACTGTGTGATCTTCGTTAATTTCTCAAACCTACATATTGTACCGCATGCATTTTTTCCAGTTTGCATTTATTTATATACACTGTAATTTACTGTTACGATATTTTCGATTTTCAACGATATCTTCAATTTTTCGTTGAAAAAATTGTGTTTGATAGTAAAAGCATCTTTGGAATTTGTTGTGCCTACATTTATGACATAATTATGTTGACCTTATTCGTATTTAATATGATTGTCTGTATACGTACCTACGCTACCGGAGAGACACTAATGGCGATGTCCTGTATTTGCGTACGACAGATCGAAGGGGCACTACTGGAGGGTCGTAGTTAATTTCGTTAAACTTAATTTTGTATGGTATTCATTTAATCCCGGTCATCCATTTATTTAATCATACTGTAATTTACTGCTGCAGTATCTTCTATTTTTCTTCAAAATTGTCAATTTTTAATTTTGATAATTGTATTCCTTAATAATATTGTCATTTGAGTTAGATGAGTTTACGTTTATGATAATATTATGTTAAACTTATTGTTGTTTTATATGATTGTCTGTGTACATACCTACGCTTTCAGTGCGACACAACTGGAATGACCTCGTAGTTGTGTTCGGTAGATCGGAGCGATGCTACTGTATGGTCTTCTTTAATTTCTATAACCTGGATATTATATTCCAGAGACTCTTTTGCAGTCTTCCTTGTATTTTAACTAACTGTAATTTGCTGATACGATATATTCAATGTTTCTCCAAATTTTCAATTTTTAGTTTAAAGGATTTTGTTTCATAGTAACAGTGTCTTTCTCATTAAATAAGTGTCCGTTTATGACAATATTTTGATAAACTTATTTTCTTTTAATACGATGGTCTGTATATATACCAACGCTGTTTGAGGGACACGACGGTCGAGGTCTTGTTGTAGCGTACGGCAGATCGAAGCGGCACTGGTGGATGGTCTACGATATTGCCTTAAACCTTCATTTTGTATCGTATGCATTTTTCCCAGTTTGCCATTTACTTATACTTATTGTAATTTACTGTTTAGATATTTTCGATCATTTTCAATATTCCCAATATCTAATTTCATGCGTTATATTCTTTGGAAAAAGTGTCATTGGAATTGTTTAAGTGTACGATTACACCGATATATTGTTGAATTTGTTCTAGTATAATGCGCTTGTCTGTACACGAACATACGCTGCAGCAACGACACTACTCGAATGTTATTCTAGTTGCGTACGCAAGCTCTGTGCGACAATACTCTATGGTCATTGTTAATATGAATAACCATGATAATGTGCCGTAAGAATTCCCTCTCAGTTTTCTATTTACATCTACATACTCTAACTTATTTTTATGATATTTTCGACTTTTCTTCACAATTTCCAGGCTTTAAATACAAAAATTGTATTAATGAAGAAACTAGTCTATTGTATGAGTTGAGTGTAGGTCTATAACATTATTTTATTATACCTTTAGTTATTGTATATGATTGTCTGTATACGTACCTACGCTTCCGACACTATACGGTAGGAGTTCTTTTGTATTAGTGTTCAGCACATCGGAGCGACACTACTAGATGGTCCTCGTTAATTTCATAACCAGGACTTTGTGCCGTTTGCATTTTATCCCAGCCATCCATTTATTAACACATACTGCAATTTACTTTTACGATATTTTCGATATGTTTCATAACTTCCATTCTTTTAGTTCAAAGACTGTATTTTTTAGGAAAAGTGTCTATGGAATTAGATGTATTTACATTTATTACAATATTCTGTGATGTTCTTTGTCATTTCATATAATTATCACTATACGTACCTACAGCGCCGGTGCGACACGACTGACCGGACCTGTAAGTGTGATGGGAAGACAGTAGCGACATTACTGTATGGTCTCGGTTAATTTAAATATCCATGATGTTGTACCGTATGCAATTATCAGCAGTTTACAATTTATCTGTACATACTGTAATTTACTGGTATGATGAACTGGTATGAACTTTATTTAAAAGATCTATTCTATAATTTCAGGAATTGTATTTTTTTCGGTGAAGCGTCTATGGAATTAGTTGAGTATTCGTTTATGACATTATTTTGTTAAAATTAATTTGATATTATATGATTGTGAACATTGGTACCTACGCTTCCGTAGCGATACACCTGGAGTGGTCTTGCAGTGCTTGTGGCAGATTGACGCGGTATTCTGGATGGTTCTCGTGAATTTGTTTAAACTTAATTTTGTGCTGTTGCCTTTTTACCCCAGTTTACCATGTATTTATACGTACTGTAATATACAGTTATGATAATTCCCATTTTTTTCAAAACTTCTCACTTCTTGTTTAAATTATTGTATTTTTTTAGGTCAAGTGCCATCGAGTTAGTAGAGTGAACGTTTATAATAATATTGTGTTAAATTCGTTGTTATTTTGTAGAATTGACTGTATGCGTATCAACGATTCCGGAGCGACGCGGTTGGAGTGGTCATGTAGTAGCGTCCGTTAGATAAGACCGTGTGTGTTGTATTATCATTGTTAATTTCTTTAACCTTGTATTGTACCATATGCATATTTTCCCCTGTTTTCTAATTATCTGAACCAACCGTAAATAACTGTTATGATATATTACACTTTTTTTCGAAATATACAGTTTTTAGCTTCAAGGATTGTATTTCCTATTAAAAATGTCTGCTGAATTAGTTGAGCTTATGTGTATGACATTATTTTGTCAATGTTGTGGTTATATTATATCGTTGTCTGCACACGTACCTATGTTTGTGCAGCGACACGACTGGAATGGCCTCGTAGGTGCGTATGGTATATGGGAGCGACACTATTATATTATATTCGTTAATTTCCGTCATCTTGATGTGGTACCGTATATCCCCGCAGGGGCTGCGGTGGGTCTTCGGGCTCCACTGCAGTATGGGTCTGACGGTCCCACGGTGCCCGAGTCGGCCGAACCTAGGCCGAGTGTGAGCAAGCACCTCATTCAGGAAGTAAGGTGTCCTTACGAAGGGGTATGACCGGTACGGCCCTGCATACACCGGTACCTCGGGAACCGGTTCGAGCCCTGGGGCGGGCGGGCCTCGGTCCGTCCCCCCCGCCGGTTGCTTGGGTTGGCCTCGAGGGGGCAGTGGTAAGCCCATATCGCGGGCTAGGGGACCCCGTCATCGGACGGGTTAGGTCCCCCACGGGTGAGCGGCGTGAGATCTGCTCGGGCGCTGGCCTGCAGAGCCAGTAGGGATTTAGAAAGGTCCCGGCCGACCCAAGGTTGGCGCCGCGGTACTTGCGGTCCGCGGGCTAATTGGTAGGTGTGTGGTAAGGTGCGCCACACACTGCGCTGATTGGGCGTATCCCAATCCCGCGCCCATGGGGGCCGTGTGATTTAAGCCCTCGTGACAGGTATCGCACGTTAAATCACCGACACTCGTTGTGGTACCGTATATATTCCATGGAAATTTTCTATTTATTTATTCACACTGTAATTATCTGATTTCATAATTTCGATTTCTAACTGAATTTAGAATCTTTAGGCCAAAGAATTGTATTTCTACGTAAAAGTGCCACTGAATTAGTTGTATTTACGGTTATGACAATATTTTATTATGCTTGTCGTTATTTCATATGCTTGTCTGTAGTCGCACCTACGCTGTCGGTGCGATACGACAGACGAGGTCTTGCAGATGCCTACGGCAAACGGAGCGACATTACTGGATTGTATTCGTTGACTTCTTTAACCATGATTTCGAAGCGTATGCAATTTTTCTCAATTTTTCCATTTTTTTTTTTAATCATTGTGTAATTTAATGTTATGACATTTTCGTTCCTTTTTATAATTTTCATTTATTATTTTAAGAAACTGTATTCCTTAGTAAATGAGTCATTGGAATTTGTTGTGTGTGCGCTTATGACAATATTTTGTTAAATTATTTATTATTACATAAGATTGCCTCTATATGTACCCAAGCTGTCGGAGCGACAGGACGGGATTCGTCTTGTTGTTGCGTTCGCTATGTCGGAGCGACAAATGCTGTATGGTATACGTTAATTTCTTTAACCTTGATGTTTTACTGTATGCATTCATTCTCAGTTTTGTGTTTACTTATGCATACTTTAATTTACAATTATGATATTTTCGATATTTTATTAAACTTCAAAATTAATATTTATTAGAAAGAGTGACTCTAATCAGTTGATTGTACGATTGAGACAATGCTTTGTTAAATGTGTTGTCATTTTTAATGATTGTATGTATACGTACCTACGCTGCCGGTGCGACACGGGTGTGGGTGCCTTGTATTTGCGAAGACGGATCGGAAGTGACAGTAGCGTATGGCCTTTGTTTATTTCTTTAACCTTTCCAATGTACCGTTAGCATTGTTTGGCTGGCTTCCATTTATTTCCACATACTGCTATTTACATTTATGATATTATGCATTTGTTTCATAACTTCCAAGCTTTAATTTCAAAAACTGTATTTTTCAAGAGAAATGTCTATGGAATTAGTAGAGTTTACATTTATGACAATACTGATTTATGCTTCTTCTTATTTTATATGATTCTCTGTATTCGTACCTCGCTTACAGCGCGACACGAGTGTAGTGGTCTTGTTGATGCGATCGGTATATCGGAGCGACACTACTCTATGAGCTTCGTCAATTTCTTCAACCATAGTACTGCTCCGTATGGATCTCTTCCCAGTTTTCCATTTATTTATACATGCTGTATATTACGGTTATGCTATTTTCGATTTTTTCATAATTTCCGGTTTTTAAATTAAAAATTTGTACTTCTTAGTAAAAGTGCCTTTTCCATTGGATAAGTCTACAATTATCCAAATATTTTGTTTAATTTTCTGTTGTATCATATGATTGTCTAAATACAAACCTACGCTACTGCAGCAACACGAATGCAGTGGCCTTGTAGTTGCGTCCGGTTGGTCCGAGCTACTCGACTGTATGGTCTTTGTTAATTTTAATATATACAATGTAGTACCGCGACAATTCATTCGCAGTTTCCTGTTTATTTCTATGCATTTGATCCCAAATTTTACTTTATTTACACATTCTGCAATTTTCTGTTCTAATATTTTCGATTTTCTTCCAAATGTTCAATTTTTATTGTAAGAAATTCTATTTCTTAATAAAGGTGTCTTTGTAATTACTTGAGTGTACACTTATGTCATTTATTTGTTACATATTGCTATTTTATATGACTGTCTGTGTGCGAATCCACGCTCCCGGACCAACACCACTAGCGAGGACTTGCAGGTGCGTTCGGCATATCGGAACGACACTACGGTATTATCTTCGTTAATTTCTCTAACCTTGATATTGTGCCGAATGCATTCTTTCGATATTCACTATTTGTAACTACATTCTGTGATCTACTGTTATGATATTTCCGATTTTATCCAAAGCCTCCAACTTCTTATTTCTGGAATTGGACTTCTTAGGAGAAGTGAAAGTATGACAGCAGTAACTTACAGTATGTACAAATAAATGAAAAACTGGGAAGAAATTCATACTGTACAATATCAAGGTTAAAGACATTATCGAAGGCCATCCCGTAGTGTCCCTCCGTTCTTCCGTACGCAACTGCAAGGCATCGCCAGTCGTGTCGCGCAAAGGGCGTAGGTACGCATATAGAAAATCATATAATGTAACACCAAGTTTGACACAAAATTTTCATATATGTACACTTAACTATTTCCAAAGACACGTACACAAAGAATTACAATTCTCTAAACAAAAATTTATAATTATGACAAATTGAACATGCCATAACACTGAATTACTGCATATGAAATTTAAGACATGACTATGCAAAAATTTATATGGTACAATATTAGGGTTATAGACACCTTACATCACGACATGAATATTGAGGTTGAGAGCCAACCGTCGGCGAATATTACCAATTGGTATAAAGTCATTCCTTTTACTCATTACCTATCCTTCCGAGAGCTTCACCTACATTCCGACTCCGAGAATCGTATCAGGTATTCCAGGAGAAAATCCGCTGAACAGTATTGGTAACGTACACCTCAACTCACTGCATGAATATCAAAGTACAGAGTCAGTCCGCTGGAGAACGCTACCATTTGGTATAAGGTCATACTCCTTACCAGGCACCTTACCTTCCGAGAACATTAGCCGCAGTATCGAGGGTATATCATCGGGTTCATGGAAACAAATTAGTAGGCGTTTCAGCAGACGAACACCTTAATTTCATGTATGAACTAGAAGATCGAATGTCACGGCGTTCGAGATCGTTACCACCTTCTTTGAGAGTCGTACAGCTATGTCATTAGCTTCTCCTACCCTGCAATGCCGA
Organism: Lasioglossum baleicum; assembly: GCF_051020765.1. Classification (NCBI taxonomy): domain Eukaryota; kingdom Metazoa; phylum Arthropoda; class Insecta; order Hymenoptera; family Halictidae; genus Lasioglossum; species Lasioglossum baleicum. The sequence goes on from NW_027469130.1 coordinate 644,321, forward strand.
GAGTCAAACCAGGTACTCCGTGAGTCTATCCGATGCACAGAATTGGTAATTGACACAATAAGTCACAATTCGAATATTAATGTCGATCGTAAAACCGTTGTACTACGTTACCTGTTCGTATGGAATCAAACATTCTTCCGAAGGCCTAACCTCACGAGTAGTCCAACCAGCTGTAGGGAGTGCCATGCATAGTAATCACGGAAACAAATTAGTATACATTTTATATGACGGCACTTTATTTGCATGCACGTATTGCAGAAGTTAAAGTCAAACCGTTCGCAAATGTTGCCACCGTCTTCGAGAGTCGAACGGCTAAGTCAATTGCCTCACGTACCATGCGATTCCGAGAGTCAAACAAGGTAATTAGGCAGGAAATCAGCTGAAGAGTACATGCAATGAACTCCTTAATTCACGGTATGACTATTAATCTACAGATCCAAACCGTTCGAGGACGTTACTTATTGCTATAGGGTCAAACATTTGACTCTATAATTCCCAAACAGGGAAGGTCTTACTTCCGACTAGATAACCCGCTGTATCATGAATGTATCTTCGTGTTCAGAGAAGCAAATTAATATACATTCTAGTGACTGGCACTTTAATTTCATGTATGAATAGGACTATCGTGAGACAAAGCGTCCGATAACGTTACCACCTTTTGTGAAAGACGAACGGCTAAGCAAATAGCTTCACCCATCCTACAATGCCGAGTGTCAATTCTGGAATTCCTGGAGTAAATCCGCTGATGAGTATTGGCAATTGTCACCTTAGTTCGCGGTTTCAATACTAAATTAGAGCATCAAACCGTTTTAGATCGTTGCCAATTGATATAAAGTCAAACACATTACAGATGGCCTTACCATCGGTGAAGCTAACCCGCAGTTTCGGGAGTATAACTTCATGTTCAGAGGACCAAATTCCTTTAGTCACAGGGACCTTTATTTCATTATGAATAAGAAGATCACGGTTCAAACCTTTCGAGAGAATTGACACCTACTATTATAGACGAACAGCTAAGTCAATAGCTTCACCAATCCTGCTACTCCGTTAGTCAAACCAGGTATTCCAGGAGTCAATGCGGTGTACAATATAGGCGGTGGACACCCTATTTTACGGTTTTAATATTAAACTACAGAGTCTAAACTTTGTAGAACGATACCAATTTGTATAGCGTAAAAAATTTTACCGAAGACCTTATCCTGCGAGTACCAAATTCGTGGTATCGTCAGTATTACTTCGTAATCAGAGATACAAATTAGTATACATTTTAGTAACGGGCACGTTACTTTCACGTATGAGTTAGAAGATAGAGTGTCAAAAGTTTCGAGAAGATTACCAATTCTTTGGGACTTGAACGGCTGAGTCAATAGCTGCAACTATCCTGTGATTCCGAGAATCAACCCTAGCATTTAACGAGTGAATCCGCTGAATATTATTGGCAATAGGCACCATAATTCACGATATGGAATTCAAAGTAGCAAGCCCAACCGTTTGAGAACGTTACCAATTGTTATAACGTCATAGTCTTCTTCGCATACTTTAACTTCCGAGAACATTAGGCGCAGTATCGTGGGTATAATATCCTGTACAGAAAGCCAAATGAGTATACATTTTAATGACGGGCACCTCAAATTCATGTATGAATACGAATGTCAATCGCGTGTCAAACCGCTCGCGAACGTTTCCACCATTCTTCAGGTTCGAACGGATAAGTCAGTAGCTTCACCTATCCTGTTATTCCGACAACCAAACCAGGTATTACCGGATACAATAAGCTGTACACTATTGGTAATGAACACCTTAATTTACGGTTTGAATATTGAAGTTCAGAGTGTAACCCTTATAGAACGTTACCTGTAGGTATAATATCAAAAGTTTCACCGTTGAGCCCACCCTCCGAGAACCTAACCCGCTGTATCGAGAGTATAACTTCGTGATCTGATATACAAATTCGTATACATTTTAGTGGCGAGCTTCGTGTATGAATTAGAAGATCGAGGGGCAAGCCGTTCGACAAAGTTACCACCTTCAGCGACAGACGGCTAAATAAATGGCATCACATGCCCTGTGATTCAGATAGTCAAACCAGATATTCCGGGAGTAAATGCGCTGTACAGTGTTGGCAATAGACACCTGAGTTCATGTTTTGAATATTAAACCTGATCGTCATGCCGTTGCAGAACATTAACTATTCGTGTTGGGTTAAATGTCTTATAAAATGCCTTATTCCCTGAAAAATTGACCCGCTGTGTCGAAAGTATAACACCGCGTTCAGCGACACCAATTAGTGTACAATTTAGTAAAGAGAACCTTATCTTCATGCATGAATTAGAAGACAGATGGTCAAACCGATCGGGATCGTTACCACGTTCTGTGAGAATCGAAAGTCCAATGTACAACGCAGTTTACGGCGTAAACAGCAATACGGAAATTCGAACCATCTCAGAACGTTACCTACTCGTATAGGCTCAAACTTTTTACCGGATACCTTACCCTCCGAGAACTTAACCTGCTGCAACAAGTGTCTTGCTTAGTACTCATGGAAACGAGTTAGTAGACATTTTAGCAGACGGGCATCTTTTTTCATATATGAATAGCAAAATGGAGAACGAAACCGTCGAAGAATAATCCCACCTTCCTTGAAAGTCGAACATCTAAGGCAATAGCTTCATATATCCTGTGATTACGTGAGTCAAGCCTGGCATTCCAGGAGTAATTCCACTCTACTGTATTAGCAATCGACACCTCAAATCACGGCATGAATATTAATGTGCAGAGTCAAAACGCTGTAGAACGTTACCTATTGGCATAGAGTCAAACTATTTACCGAAGCCCTTACCTTCCGAAAAGCAAATTCACTGTATCGAAAGTATAACTCCACGTTCAGAGAAGCAAGGTAGTATGCACTTTCGACACGCGCACCTTAATTTCACGTACGAATTAGGAGATCGAGGATCAAAATGTTCGAGAAGGTTGCAACTTTCATTGACAGTCGGACGGCTAAGTCGGTACCTTCACCAGTCCTGTGATTACGAGTATCAAACCAGGTATTCCGGGAGTAACTTCGCTGAACAATATTCGCAAGAGATACCATAAATAACGGTATGAATATCAAAATAAAGCGTCACGCCGTTTTAGAACGTTACCAATTGCTATAAAGTCAAACGCTTCACCGATGGCCTCACCGTCGTAGTAGCTATCTCGCCGTTTCGAGAGAATAACTTGTTTTCAGGGAAAGAAATAAGTCATCCTGTCTGTGCCGGGCGCCTTAATATCATGTATGTATTAGAAGATCGAGAGACGAACCTTTCGCGATCGTTGCCATTTGCTGTGGGAGACGAGCGGCCTAGTGAGTAGCTTTACTTATCCTGAGATGCCGAATGTCATCCAGGAATTCCCAGAGTAACTCTGCGGTAAAGTATTAGCAATCGACACCTGAGTTCATGGTATGAATATTGATGTTCGGAATCAGAACTTTGCAGAACGGTACATATTGGCAAAGAGTCAAACTGTATAGCGAAGGCGTTACCTTCGGAGAACGTGTCCCGCTGTATCGAGAGTATATCATCGTGTCCAGAGAATCAAATCAGTATACATTTTAGTGACATTAATTTCATGTATGAATAAGAATGTCGAATGTTACACCGTTCGACAACGTTACCACCTTCATTGAGAATCGCAAGGCTAAGGCAGTGGCTTCGCATCCTTCCTGGCATTTCGAGAGACAAACAAGACATTACGGGCGTAAATCCGCTGAATTATATAGGCAATGGAGACCTTAATTCACGGCCTGAATATTAAAGTAGAGCGTCGGAGCGTTTTAGAACGTTGCTAACTGGTATAAAATCATACAATTTGCCGACAGCCTTACCATCGGAGAAGTAAACGCGCTGTTTCGAGAGTATAACTTCGTGATCAGAGATACTAATTAGTATACATTTTAGGGCGTGTCCCTTAATTTCATGAATGAATAACTAAATCGACTGTCAAACAGTTCGAGAAAGTTATCACCTTATTTGAAGGTCGCACTACTGAGTCAATAGCTGTAGCTATCCTGTGATTCCGTGAGGCAAATTAGGTATTCCAGGAGTATACTCGCTGAGCTGTACTGGAAATAAGCAACTCAACCCACTGAATGAACATTGAAGTACGGCGACACACCGATGGGGAACGTTACCAAAATATATAACGTTATACACGATACCAGACACCTTACCTTCCTTGAACTGATCCCGCTGTAGAGAGTCTCATGCTTAGTGTTCACAGCAACTAGTTAGGAGATATATTCGCAGTCGCACTGCTTTTTTCGCGTAGGAGTATCAAATTTGCGAGTCTATCCGGTTGGAGATCGATCCCACCTTCGTTGAAAGTCGCACACCTGAATCAACAGTTTCACCTATCCAGTGATTGCGGGAGTCAGAACACGTATTCTAGGAGTAAATACGATGAACAATATTGGCAATAGACCCCATAATTCATGGTATGAATATTAAAGCAGAGCGTCAAACCGTTTGAGAACGATACCTATTGATATAAAGACAAACGTTTTACCGGAGACCTTGCCCTCCGAAATATTAACCAGCTCTATCGAGAGTATAACTTCGTGTTCTGGGAAACAAATTAGTATACATTTGAGTGACGGGGACCATAACATCATGTATGAATTAGAAGATCGGTGGTCAAACTGTTCGGAAACATTACAAGCTTTTATGAGAGACGTACGGCTATGTCTATTGCTTCACGTATCCTGCGTTTCCGAGTGTCAAACCAGGTACTCCGTAAGCAAATGCGCTGAACGTAATTGACAATGGCCATCTTAATTCACTGTTTGAATATTAAAAATTGAACGTCAATCCGTTTGTGAACGTTAGCAACTGTAAGAAAGTCAAAACGTTTTTACGGATTTTCGTACCTTTCGCGTACCTGACCCGCTGCATCGAGAGAATAACTTCGTGTCCAGAGGATATAATTTGTATACATTTTTAGTGGGCGAGCACCTTAACTTGATGCATGAATTAGAAGATCGAGGGTTGAACCGTTCAAGGTCGTTACCCACTTTCTGTGATACACGAACGTCTATGTCAATAGCTACACCCATCCTGTCTTTCCGAGTGTCAAAACAAGGTATTCCAGGACTAAATTCACTGAAAAGTATTGGCAGTTGATTCCTTAATTCGCGGGGTGGAGGTCAAAAGGGTTCGCCACACCGTGTGAGAGAGTAACTAATTGATATAAAGTCAAAACGCTTTACCAAATGCCTTACCGTCCGAGAAGCTAACCCGCCGTTTGGAGAGTATAACTTAGTTTTCATAGACACAAATTAATATACATCTTAGTGTCGTGCCCCATAAGTTCATGTATGAATTAATGGACTGACGGTCAAGCAGCTCACGATCGTTACCACCATCCTTGCGAGATTGACGGCTATGTCAATAACTTCACCTATCCAGCGATTTGCGATAGTCCAAACCCGGTATTCCGGGAGTAAAATAGGCTGAACGGTATTGGGAACAGACACCATACTTCACGGTATAAATATTAAAGTAGAGCGTAAAACCCTTCGAGATCGTTACCACCTTCCTTGATATTCGAACTGCTAAGTCAATTGCTTCACCTATCCTGTGATTCCGCGAAAGAGTATTGGTAACTGACACCATAAATCACGGTTAAAATATTAAAGTACGGTGTCAAACCGCTTTTAGAGCGTTGTCAATATGTATAAAATCAAAACATTTTTATCGATGGCCTTACCTTCAGGAAGCTAACCCCGCCGTTCATAGAGTGTAAAAACCGTTTTGAAAGGAACGAACAAGTAACATCTTTTAGTCACGGCACCGTAATTTCATGTATCAATTAGAAGATCTAATGGCAAACCTTTCGAGAACTTTTCCACCGTCGTTCAGACTCGAACAGCTGAGTCAATATCTTCACCTTTACTTGTGGTTCAGAGATCAAACCTGGTATTCCAGAAGTAAAATCCGCTGAACATTGCATTAGTATTCAAACTGTTTAATTATGGTGTCCTATTGCCAGTACTGTTGAATATTTAAGGCAGTCCGTCATGACGGTATATACCGTGACGCATTGCTGTAAAGTCATACGCTTTACCGATGACCCTTATCCACCGAAAAACTAACCGGCTGTATCAGGAATATAAACTTCGTGATCAGAGAAAGAAGGTAGTCTGCATTTCAGTGATGGCACGATAACTTCATTTGAATTAGAAAAACAATTATGAAACCGATCGAGAACGTTACCACCTACTTTGAGATTCGAACGCCTAAGTCATAATCTTGACCCAACCTGTGATTTGGAGAGTCCAAACCATGTACATCAGGAATAAGAGCGGTGAAGGGTATTGGAAATAGACACCGTAATTAGCGGTTTGAATATTAAAGAAGGCCGTTAAGCCATTGTAGAACATTCCACATTCGTGTACAGTTTAAATTTCTTACAGAACGCCTTACCCTTCAACAAACTGACCTCCTGTATCGAGAGTATAGCACCATGTTCATAGGTACGAATTAGTATACATTTATGTGACGAGGACCTTAGCTTCATGTACGAATTAGAAGATCGAGGGTCAAACCGATCGAGAGCGTTGCGACCTTGTGTGAGAGACGAAACGTCTAAGCCAATAGTTTTCACGTATCCTGCGATGTCAAGTGCCAAACCACGTATTCCGGGAGCATATTCGCTGAACAGTATTGGCAATAAACACCTGTATTCACGGTTTGAATATTAAAGCAGGCCGTCAAGTCGATGAAGGACATTAACAATTTGTGTAGGGTTAAGTGCCGTTCAGAATGTTTTACACTCCAACAACTGGCCCCACTGTATAGGGAGTTTAACACCGCGCTCATAGGTGAGAACTAGTATACAATTTAGAGACGAGCACCTTAACTTCATGTACGAATTAAATAATCGGGGGTCAAACGGTTCGAGAAAGTTACTACCTTCTGCGAGAGGCGAATGGATAAGTCAATAGTTTCACCAATCCCGTGATTCCGGGTGGCAACCAGGGAGAACTGAGAGTAAGACAGCAGAAGTGTATTGGCAATTGGCACCTTAATTCACGCTTTGAATATTAATGTAGAGCGCCAAGCCTTTTTAGAACTTTACCTATTGGTGCAGAGTCAATCTTTAAACAGAAAGCCTCTCCTACGGCGAAACAAATTCGCCGTATCGAGAGTATCACTTTGTGGTCGGAGAAACACATAAGTTTACATTTTAGCGACGGGAACATTAATTTCATGCGTGAATTAGAAAATCGAGGGTCAAGCCGTTCGAGAAAGTTACCTCCTGCTTTGTAAAATCGCACATATAATACAATTGCTTCACCTATCCTATGGTTCCGAGAGTCACACTAGGTATACCAGGATTATATCCGCAGAAAAGTATTGGCAATAGACACTCTAATTCTCGATTTGAATTTTTGAGGTAGCGCGTTAAACCGTTCGAGAGCGATACCAATTGGAATAATGTCAACCGATTTTCCGAAGGCCTTACCGTCCAAGATCCGAACCCGCTATAGCAAGTGTCAGGCTTAGTGCTCACGGAAACAAATTACTAGACAATTTAGCAGACGGAAACCATATTTTTATGTATGCATAGAATAATGGAGAGTCAAACCTTTCCAGAGCGATCCCACCATTACGTGACGAACGGCTGAGTCAACAGCTTCAACCATCCTGTGATTCCGAGAGTCAAACCAGGTACTCCAGGAGTATATCCGATGTACAGTATGGCAATAGGTAACCTATTTCGTGATATAAATGTTAATGTGCAGAATCAAACCGCTATAGAACGATACGGATAGGTATAGGGTCAAACTATTTACAGAAGGACTTACCATCTGAAAATCTAACTCGCTGTATCGGCTGTATAACTTCGTGTATAGTGAAGGAAATTAGTTTACACTTTAGCGACGGACACCTTCATTTCTTGTATGAATTAGGAAATCTATGGTCAAACCGATCGGGAACGATACCACATTCTTTGAGAGACGAAAGGCTAACTCAATAGCATCGCCTATCCCATGATTCAGACAGACAAACAGGTATTGCGGGAGTAAATCCGCTAAACAGAATGAGCAATAGACACCTCAATTCACGGTTTGTATGTTAAAGTAGAGCGTCAATAATGTTGAGATCGATAACAATTGGTATAAATTCAATCGTTCTACTGAAGGCCATACCCACCGAGAGCCTAACCCACTGTATTGGGTGCATAACATCATGTTCAATGTAACAAATTACTATGCATTATGGAGACGAGTATTTTAATTTAATGTATGAATTAGAAGGTCGAGGGTCAATCCTTTCGAGAACGATACAAACATCCTTAAGTGGTGAGCGGCTAAGTCTATAGAATAAACTATCCCGTGATTCCGAGAGAAAAACCAGGTATTCCGGGAGTGAATCCGGTGTACAGTATTGGCAATAGATACCTTAGTTCACGGTATGAATATTAAAATAAAGCGTCACACCGTGTGAGAACGTTACTAATTGCTATAAAATCAAACCATTTGACCGAAAGCTTTACCATCCGAGAAGCTAACCGTCCGTATCGAGAGTATAGCTGCGTGATTAGGGAAACACATTAGCAAATATCTTTGTGACGGGCACCTCAGTTTCATTATGAATAAGAAGACCGCGTTTCAAACCGTGCGAATAAGTTACCACATTCTATGAGACACGAATGGCTAAGTCAATTTCTTCACATGTCTTGTGATTCCGAAAGTTAAACCAGATATTCTGGGAGTAAATGCGCTGCACAGAATTGGCAATAGAACCTTATTTCACGGTTTTAATATTATAGTTTGCCGTCAAGCCGTTGTAGAACATTACCTATTCCTCTGCGGTTAAACATCTCACAGAGTGCCTTGCCCTCCGAAAAACTGACCCGTAGTATCGTGAGTATATCACCGCGTTCAGAGGTACAAACCAGTACACCTTTTATCGGCGCGCACCTTAGTTTCATGCACGAATTAAAAGATCGAGATTCAAAACATGCGATTAAGTTACCTCATTCTATGAGACACGAATGGCTAAGTAAATAGCTTCACATATCCTGTGATTCCAAAAGTCAAACAATGTATTCCGGAAGTCAATCCGCTGAACACTAATGGCATTGGACATCTTAATTCGCGTTTAGAATATTAAAGTAGGGCGTGAAACCGTTTGAGAACATTACAAGATGGAATAAAGTCAAACGTTTAACCAAAAACCTTACCGCCCGTGTCCCTATCCCGCTGACTCAACAGTATAGATTCGTGATCAGCGATAAAAATTAGTATTCAGTTTAGTAACGGGCACCACAATTTCATGCATGAATTAGAGGATCTAGTGTCAATCCGTTCGAGATCGTTTCCGCCTAGTTTGAGTGTCGAACAGCTGAGTCAATAGCTTCAGCTACGTTGTGATTCCGTAGAGTCAAACCTGGCATTCTGGGAATAAGTCCGCTGAAAGCTATTGGCAATAGGCACATCAATCCGCGGCGTGTATATTAAAGTAGTGGGTCAAACACTAGGAGCACATTACCATTGGTATACAGTCCTTCCTTTTCCGAATACCTTACCATCTGCGAACCGAAGCATCTGTATCGAGTGTATATCCTCGTGTTCAGAGAAACATATTATAATACATTTTAATGTCGGCAACCTTATTTCCATATATGAATAGAAAAATCACGAGCTAAACCATTCGAGGACGTTACCACCTTCTATATGAGTCGAACATCTAAGCTTAGACCTTCACCTACACAGCTATTCGAAGAGTCAAACCATGCAGTTCGCGTCGAAACCCGGCGCATAGTATTGGCATTACACACGAAATTTCATAGTATAAATATTAAAGAACAGAGTCACCCCTTGGCAGAACGTTCCCTATTACTATATACTTGAACCTTTTACCGAAGACCATACGATCGGAGAGGCTAACCCGCTGTTTCGATATTATATCTTAGTGTTCAAAGAAGCAAATTAGTATACATTTCAGTGACGGGCACATATATTTCATATATGAATTAGAAGATCGAGGGTCAAATCTTTCGGGAACGTTACCACCTTCTATGAGACTTGACGAGCTAAGTCAAAAGATTCACATATCCCCTGATTCCGATAGTCAAAATGTAGAGCGTCAATCTGTTTGTGAGAGTTACCTCATTCTGTGAGAGAGGAACGCCTTAGTCAATAGCTACACCTATCTTGTGAATACGATAGTCCATACTAGGTATTCCAGACGTAAATCCGCTAAATAATAATGGTAATAGATACCATAATTCGCGGTTTGAATGTTGAGCTGAATGTCAATCTGTCGGAGAACATTACCAAATGTTATACCGTCAAACTTTTTACCGGATACCTTCCCTTCCAAAAACCTTACCAGTTGTAGCGCGTGTCATGCTTAGCGGTGACTGAATCAAGTTAGTAAACATTTTAAAAATGCGGACACCTTATTATTATGTCTGAACAGAACTATCGCTAGTCAAACCGCTGGAGATAGTTACAACCTTCTCCTCTAGACGAACTGCTTATTCAATAGCTACACTTATCCTCTGAATCCAAGAGACAACAAGGTATTCCGGGTGTAAATCCACTTGAGCTGTCTTGGCAATAGAAACATTAATCCACTGCATGAATATTAAAGGAGAGGGTCAAAGCGATTGAGAACGTTACCATTTCGTATAAAGTCATTACCTTTTCCGCATACCTTACCGTCCGGTAATATTACCCGCTGTATCGCGGGTATCGTTACGTGTTCAGAGAAACAAATTGGTCGACATTTTAGTGAAGGGCACCTCAACTTCATGTATGAATTAGGCGATCGCGGGATGGGGATCGAGTTCGAGACCGTTAAAACCGTCTATGATATTCGAACAGCTAAGTCAATAGCTTCACCTATCCTGTGATTCCGAGGGTCAAACCAGGTATTGCAGGAGTAAATCCCCTGCACAGTAATAGCGTTGTTCGCCATACCTCCAGGTATAAATATTAATGCCCAGAGTAAAACCGGTGTAGAACATAACGATTTGCCATTGAATCAATCTTTTTACCTTCGTAGATACCATCCCGCTTTAGCGATTGACTTGCTCCGTGTTCACCGGAACAAATTAGTAGATATTTTGGTACACGGACACCTTATTTGCATGTATGAATAGGATGATCGAGGGGCAAACGGTGCCTGAACGTTTCCGCCTTTTTCTATAGTCCAACTGCTAAATCTGTAGGTACTCATATCATGTCATTCCGACAGTCAGATCACGTACTCCGGGAGTGAATCCACAGAACCATATTACCAATAGCCGCGATAATTGACGGATAAAATATTAAAGTGGTTGTCAAATTTTGACGAACGTTACATATTATTATAGCGTCAAACTTTTTATCGATGACCTTACCCTCCGATACCCTAACCTGCTGTATGAATTGTCTAAATTCGTGTGGAAGCAAACATCCTGTTATTCCTTTTAGTGACGGGCATCTTCTTTTCATGCATGAATAAGATCGACATGCATGCTGGTCCAGAACTTTACAAATTTCTGTAAGATTCGCACAGCTAAGTCAATGGCTTCACCTATCATGTGATTCCGAGAGTCAAACCAGGTATTCCAGGAGTAAATCCGCCGAACGGTATTGGCAACAGACACCGTTATTCACGGTTTGAATATTAAAGTATAGCGTACAGCCGTTCGGAAACGTTACCAACTGCCATAATGCCAAACGCTTAACCGAAGCCTTACCTGCCGTGAATCATACCCTCTGTATAGAGAGTATAACTTCGTGCTTAGAATATCGATGGCTAAACCGTTCGAGAACTTAACCACCGTCTTTGAGAGTCGAAGAGCTAGGTCAATGACCTTCGCCTAAACTGTGATTCTGAAAGTCAAACCAGGTATTCCGGGAGTAAACCCTCTGAACACTGTTGGGAACGGACACATTAATTCTCGGTTATAATGTCAACGTATAGCGAAAATCCGCTTGAGACCGTCACCAATTGCTATAAAGACTAACGCTTTACCGAAGACAATAGCTACCGAAAAATTAACCGTCTGTATCGAGAATATAACTTCGTGATCAGGAAAGCAAATTCTTATACACATTAGTGTCGGGCACCTTCATTTGAATTTCCATTTAGATGATCGAGGGTCAAACGTGAAACTATTGACTTAGCGGTACATCTCTCACAGAAGGTGGCAACGTTATTGAAAGGTTTGACACTCGATCTTCTAATTCATACATGAATTTAAGGTGTCGTCACGAAATTGTCTAATAATGTGTTTCCATAAACACCCAGCAATACTCTCGATACGTCGGATTAGCTTCTGGGACGGTAAGGCATTCAGTAAAACACTTTACTCTATAGAAATTAGTACCGTTCTTGTACGGTGAGACTCCATATTTTAATATTCTCTCCGCGAATTAAAGTACCTATTGCTAATACCCCTCAGTGCAATTGCCTCGGATTACCTGGTTAGTCTCTCGGAATTATAGGATAGTTGAAGCTATTGACTTATCCGTTCGTCTCACATAGAGGGCGGCAACGTTCACGAACGGTTTGATCATCGATTTTCTAATTCATACATAAAGTTAACGTGCCGTTACTGAAATGAATACTAATTTCTTTCATTGTAAACGAAGTTATACTCCGATACAGCTGGTTAGTTTTTCGGAGGGTATGGTCATCGCTAAGGCGTTTGACCTGATAATAACTGGTAACGTTCACAAACGGTTGGACGCTCTCTTTTAATATCCAAACCGTGAATTAAGATGCCTATTGGCAATACTGTTCAGCGGATTTACTCCAGCAACACCTGCTTTGACTCTCCGAATCACTGGATAGGTGAAGCAGTTGACTTAGCCGTTCATCGCTCACAGCAGGCGGTAACCTTCTCGAACGCTTTGGCCCTCGATGCTAATATTTGCACACAAACATGTTGTGCTAGTTCGTTTAAATATCTACTAACTTGTTTCCGTGCATATTAAGCGGGACACACGCTACAGCGGGTAGTGTTCTCAGAAGTTAATGTATTCGGTAAAAGGAATGACTTTGTGCTCATTGGTAATATTTTTCGACGTTCTGACTCTCTACATTAATGTTCATACCGTGAGTTATGTTGTCAGTTGCCGATAAACTTCAGCGGACTTACTTCGGCATTACCTAATTTGACTCTAGCAATCACAGGACAGGTGAAGCAATAGACTTAGCCGTTCGACTCTGCAAGAGGATGGTACCGTTCACGAACGGTTTGGCCATCGATATTCTAACTCGTACATGAATTTAAGGTGCCGTCACTAAATTGTATACTAATGTGTGTCCCTAAACTCGAAGTTACCCTCTCGGGGAAGCAGGTGAGGTTCGCAGAAGGTACGGTCTTCGGTAAAACGTTTGACTTTATAGCAATTAGTATCGGTCACACAGGGTGTGACGCTATATTTTAATATTCATTATGTGATTTAAGGTATCTATTACCAAAACTGTTCAGCAGATTTACACCCAGAATACCTGGTTTAACTCTCCGAATCACAGCATAGGTGAAGCTATTGAATTAGCCGATCGTCCCTCGCAGAAGGAGCTATCATTCTGGAAATGTTTCGCCCGAGATCTCCTATTTCATGCATGAAATGACGGTGATCGTCACTGAAATGGATACTAATTTCTTTCTATGAACACGAAGTTATACTCTAGAGACGGCGAATTTGCTTCTCCGAGGGTGAGGCCACCCGTAAAGTGTTTGACTTTATACCAAATTGTATCGTTCTCACACGGTGTGATGCTATATTTTAATATTCATACCTGCTGTGACTCTCGGGATCTCTGGAGGGATGCAGCTATTGTCATAGATGTGCGATTCTAAAAGAGGTGATAACGTACACGAGTGGTTTGACCCACTCTCTTCATATTTATGCACGTAAATAAGAATCCGGGCACTAAAATATATACTACTTTGATTCTCTAAACTCGAAGTTACACTCTCGCTGTAGCTGGTTACCTTCTCGGAAGGTAAGGAGTTGGTATAACGTTTGATTTTATAACAACTGGTATCGTTCCCAAATGGTTTCACGCCATATTTCAATATTCAAACCGTGAATTAAGGTGTCCATTACCAATAGTGTATAGCGGATGGACTCCCGGAATACCTGGTATGTCTCTACGAATCACAGGGTAGGTGAAGATATTGACTCAGCCGTACGAAACTCAAGGATAGGTATAAGGTTCCCAAACGGTTTGAGCCTCCATATTCTAATTCATTCATGTAACTAAGGCGCCCGCCACTAAAACGGATACTAATTTGTTCCACTGAACATAAAGTTATTCCCTCGATACAGCGGGGTGGGTTTTCGGAGTCTAAGGTCTTCGGTAAAACGTTTGACTTCATACAAATTGGTAACGTCCTCAAACGGTGTGATGCTGTAGTATAATATTGAAAACTTGAATTATGGTGTTCATTGCCAGTTGTGTCCTGCTGGTAAACCCCGGAAATGCTTAGTTTGACGCTCGGAATCACAGGATACATAAAGCTATAGACTTAACCGTTCGATTCTCAATCAAGGAGGGATCGTTCTCGAACGGTTTGGCTCTCGACTTTGATGTTTATTAATGAAAATGTGGTCTCCCTCTGCTAGTATGTCTACTAATTTGTTTCCGTGAACAGTAAGCAAGACAATCGCTACAGCACGATACGTTCTCAAAAGGTATGCTGCACGGTAAAGCGAATGACTTAACACGAATTGGCATTGTCCTCCGACGGATTGACTCTCTACTTTCATATTCATAACGTGAATTAAGGTGCCTATTGCCGATACTGTTCACGAATTTACTTCCGGAATAGCACAACTGACTCGCGGAATCATAGGATAGGTTAAGATATTGACTTAGCTATGCGACTGTCATAGATGTGATAACGTTATCGATCGGTTTGGCACTCGTTCTTTAATGTTCATATACGAAAATATCGTGCCCGTTACTAAAATGTCTACTAATTCGCTTCTCCGAACACGAAGTTATACTCTCGATACGGCGGGTTGGCTTCTCGAAGGTAAGGCCTTCTGTGAAAAGTTTGACTCTACAGGAACAAGTAACGTTCTAAAACGGTTTGGATCTGTACTGTAACATTTATAGCATGAAAGAGGGATTTATAAGGCCAATACCTTACAGCGTATCTACTCCCGGAATACCTGGTTTGTTTCTGCGATCAACTGGGTAGGTGAAGCTAATGACTTATACCTTCGTCCCTCACAGATGGTGGCAACGTCCTCGAACGGTTTGACGCCCGACCTTCTACTCCATACCGGAAATAAAAGCGCCCGTCACAGAAATGTAGACTAATTTCTTTCTTCTGAACACGAAGTTACACTCTCGAAACGGCGGTGTATCTTCTCCGAATGTAAGGCTATCGGTAGCGTGTTAGACTTTATACCGATTGGCAACGCCCTAAAAGACTATCACGCCCTACTTTAATATTCAAACCGTGAATTAAGGTGTTAATTGACAATTGTCTTCAGGATACTATCTTCCGGAATACCTAGTTTGTCTCTGCGAGCAATTAGGTAGGTGAAGCTAATGACTTAGACCTTTGTCCCTCACAGACGGTGGTAACGTTCTCGATCTCCTAATTCACGAATGAAATTATGGTTCCTGTCATTAAAATTTATACCATTTTGCATCTCGGAACACGATGATATTCTCTCGATACAGAGTGTTAATTTCTCGGAAGGTACGTTCTTCGGTGAAATGTTTGACTCCATACCAATTTGTATAGTTCTACAACTGGTGGACTCCGTATATTATTATTGGTACCGTAAATAGAGGTGTCTAATGCCAGTACCGTTCAGCAGATTTACTTCCGGAATACGTGCTCTAACCCTCGGAATCACTGGATGGGAGAAGCTATAGTCTTAACCGCTCGACTCTCAAAGATGGTGATTACGTCCTCGAAACGCTTGACCCTCGATCTTCTCATTCATACATGAAGTTAGGGTGCCCGTCACTGGAATGTATACTAATTTCGTTCTCTGAACACGAGGATATACTCTCGAAACGGCAGATTAGCTTCACCGAAGGTACGGAAATCGGTGAAGTGATTGACTTTATACCAATAGGTAACAATCTACAACGGTTTGGCGGTCTGCGTTAATATTCAAGCCGTGATATAGAGTTTCTAATGCCAATACTGTTCAGTGGATTTACTCCAGCAACACCTGGTTCGTCTCTCCGAACGACTGTATAGATAAAGCTATTGACTTAGCAGATCGCCTCTCACAGAAGCTGGCAACGTTCCCGATCGGTTTGACCCTCGATCTTCTAATTCATGCATGAAATTATGGCGCTCGAGACTAAACTATATGCTTGTTCCTCCCTCTGAACAAGGTGCTTTACTCCAGACACTGTCCTCTAATTGCGTACTGCAGTTCGGAGCGGCATACTGTATGATCTTTCTTAATTTCATCAGCCTTGATATTGTACCATTTGCATTGTTTCCTAGTCTTCCATATTTATATACGTACATATACATATACATTATACATACATACATATGCCTGTCTATATGCGTACTTACGCTCCCGGATCAACACCACTAGCGAGGACTTGTAGTTGCGATCGTCAGATCGAAGCGGCTCTACTTGATGGTCTCTGTTTATTTCTATATCCATAATATTGTACCGTATGCATTCATTTGCCATTTTCTATTCATTTCAACATACTGCAATTTACTGTTATGATTTCTTCGATTCTTTCCAAAATTTTAAAATTTTAATATGAGAGCCCATATTCCATAGTTTACGCGCCTATTGAACTTGTTGAGCTTATATTAATGAAAATATTTTGTTGTGGTTGTTGTCATTTTAGAGGGTTGTCTGTATACATACCTGCGGTGCTGTAGCGACACGATTGTCCACGTCTTGTAATTGCGTACGGCAGATGGGAGCGACACTACTGTTTGACTATCGATAATTTCTCTAACCTTGATATTGTACCGTATGGGCTTTTCCCCAGTCTTCTATTTATTTATACATTTTGTAATTTACAGTTATGATAGCTTCATTTTTTTCCAAATTTTTAATTTTTAGTTAAAAAGATTGTATTTCTTAGTATAACTGCCTTTTCGATTAGATAAGCCTCCGTTTGTATCAATATTTTGCTTAATTTGTTGTTGTAATATATGATTATCTGAATACAAACCTACGTTTCTAGAGTGACACGACTGGATTCGTCTTGATGTTGCGGTCGCTATGTCGGAGCGACAGTACTGGATGGTCATCGTTAATTTCTTTCACATTGATCTTGTACCATATTCATTTTTCCCAGTTTTCCATTTCTTCATACGTACAGTAATTTGTTGTTATGGTATTTTCGAAGTGTTTCAATATTTGCAACCTTTATTTAATGAAACTGTAGTCCTTAGTAAAAGCGTCTTCGGATTTGGTTGAATGTACGTATATAACGAGATTTAGTTTAACTCAGTTTTACTTTATAAGATTGTCTGTATAAGTACGTACGCTCTAGGAGCGACACGACTGGTGTGGCTCTGCAGTTGCGTATGGGAGATTGGAACTGCACGAATGGATTGTCTTCGTTAATTTCTTTAAGCTTGATGTAGTACCCTATGCAGTTTTCCCAGTCCTCCATTTATTTATACATACGGTAATTTTCTGTTATGATATTTGTGATTTATATCAAAATTTTCTATTTTTGTTTACAAAGTTGTACTTCTGAGTAAATTTGTTACTTGTAATTAGTTGAGTATACGTTTATTGCGATATTTTGCTAAGCTACTGTTATATTATATGATAGTCTGTATACGTACCTACGCTGTATGAGCGGTACGACTGTCGATGTGTTGTAGATGCGTGCGGCAGATAGGTGAAACACTACTATATGACTTTCTTTAATTTCTATAACCCTGATATTGTACCGCATGTATTTCCTTGCAGTTTTCCATTTATTTATACATGTAGTTATTTACTATTGTGATAGTTCCGATTATTTTCAAAATTTCCTATCTTTAATTCTAAATATTGCAATTATTAGTAAAAGTATGCTTGGAATTAGTTGAGTATACGTTTCCGGCAATATCCTGTTTTGTTCTTTGTCATTTTATATAATTATCCCTACACGTACCTGCGGTGTCGGAGCGACACGACTGGTGTGCTCTAGCAGTTGCGTTCGGTGCATCTGAGCCGCAACGTTGTATGGTCTTTTTTAGTATTTTTAACTTTAATATTGTACCGTATGCATTCCTTCATAGTCATCTATTTACTTTCATATACTCTTATTTACTTGCTATGGCATGTTCGATTTCTCCAAGATAACAAATTTTTAGTTTAAAGATCTGCAATTCTTAGTGAAAGTGTCGTCGGAATTAGTTGAGTGTACTTTTATGACATTGTCACATGACAAGTATTAAAATAAAATATAAACGGGCGGCTTTTCAACCTTGGTGGAAGAGACCCTTCCCAGAAGAAACCAGGTTTCTTATACCAATACTTACTCCGTACAATAAGTGTAATATAGATATTGAATGGTTTTAAATATCTATCGTACGTCATCAGGATAGGTATACGAATGTGGAAACGATCTGTTTGAGGAATAATGTAGAACTGATTTATTCGTTTGTGCTCGGATTTCATATTATAATATTCAGGTTGAGTAGGCGGTTTCTGGCGATGTGTTGGCTGATTTTGCTACGGTTGACATCTGAGCGATTTCTGGTAATGTGATGGCTGAATTTTGGCTAATTTTTGCCACGGTTGTTGTCTGGGCGGATTCCGGAGATAAGTTGGCTGGATTTGGGCTGGCTTCACACGGTGATGCGTTGTCAGGATTTTGGCTAGCGTCTCACCCCTCTTCTTAGATTGTTCTTATCTCCTGTGAAGTTTATGATCTCGGGTTTGATATGGATGATTGATTCTTCTTCTTCTTCTAGGTCTAGGAAGGTTACCCTAGGTCTTCGTAGTATTGGTGAGGGTGCTTGTATTAATGTGTAAGTACTTGGAGGTATCGTGGTTTGGTTATTATTACAACATATCTTTATATATAAAATCACAGGTATGAAGCGCTATAGTAATCCTGGTTTATACAAAGTGTAACCCGTGATTAATACTAGTGATATACATCGTATATAGATAGGTATAGAGTATAATACATTTGTTATTGTAGTGAGTCTATGATGGGTTTGCATTTTGTTCATTTGATCATCTAATTGGCCTAGATTGTATTTGTAGTTATTATAATTTGGAGTGACATTGGGTATTATGGGTACTTTATCTGATATGTGTCCAGTTCCTTCTGTGTCTAAATTATATGACATAGTGTAGCTGCTTATTTTTATGATTGCTTCTTTCTGTATTTCTCCTATTTTCATTGTGTTATCTTCGTATGAAAGTGTACATGGGCGTTTAGCTGTCATAATGCTAGGCTTTTCTAGGTAAAGCGTTTCATGTGATGTAAATAAAGCCGTAATTGTTATACTATTATCGAGAATTGTAATGAATTTGTTATTAGTTTTTATGGGTAGAAATTTTTGTGATCTATCTTGAATATAGCCGTACTGTATTTTGATTTACATATACTTTCTCCTTTGCCGTATAGTACCGATTGATTATTTCTACAAACTAATCCCATACTGGTGGTCTTACATAATGTTTGCAATTGTTCGTTGTCCATTGCAATGTTTGCGGATGTTCGTATTAGCGCATATTCGTGGTTCAGAATTGGGGCCATGTATATTTGTCCTGATTTCTTGGGTACAGCGTAGAATTTTCCAAGTTTCAATTGTTCTCTCTCTAATATTGGAGTTTTAATTTGGTATATCAAAGTGTCTTCTTTAGTTGCTAGAACTAATTCGCTAATGTCGATTATGGATTGAAAGTTAGGTATGGTTGGTTCTATGAACTGATCATTGAATGATGTTAATTTCTCCATTGTACGTATACATGTATCTATAGGAATGAATATTGTGTCAATTATACCCTTTTTGCGTAATGTTTACATGGTCGTCGTTTCTCTTTGCTAGGTCTGACAATATTATTTCTATAATTAATAATGTATCGATTAAATGTTTCTTATTTTCAATTTGATCTATCCTCATACCTACATGAGTAATTCTATCTATTACGTGTTGTGATGCTTCATCTTGCATGAAGCTTCTGCTTAATGATGATTGGTTCTGTATTATTTGAGAGAATGTATTCCATTTGTCATAGAGCTTGTCTAGATTATGACTCACAAGTTTCAGGTCAATTTCGTCCTATTTTCCAAATAATGATTTAGATATACTACCTACGCCGATAATAAGTCCTCCTTTTGGTCTAAGGTGTAGCAGTATTCATAGTATGTCTTATCGTCGATGGAGATTATTAACCTTTGACTTTATAGTTTGATTGTCTGTAGTTTCACAGTCTGTTTGTTGCTGTTTGCAGTATTCTTTTATGTTACGTTTGATGGTATTTATTTGTTCCATACTGTCAGTTAATTCTTTTATGTTAAATATTAGTTTAATTTCTGATTCTGTGTGATATGTGTTCGCGGTTTCAATCTCTTCCGTTACTGCTCGGCTGTTTCATACCTCTTGAGTAATTAGGACCTTCCCTTTGATTAGTTGGATCTGGAATAATATGGTTTGATTCTGTACCCATGTACTGTAACTAGTATATCATATATGAATATAGCATAATTAGAGGTTTTAGCTTCAAATATCTCGTACGGTCCTAACCATTCCTGATCGAGTTTATTAGCATTACCTTCATTATGCAAAAGTACTAAGTCCCCTTTCTTGTGTATACTTTTAAGTTTGATTTTACTATCTTGTGAAGTTTTATATTTATTTTTATTTCTTGAACTTATTCGGTTCGCGTGTTCTAAGTATTCTAGATGTCTTTGTTTCCAAAGTTCCACCAAAGTGTCTCTAGATAATTTAGAGGTAATTGCTATAGCAGCAGGCAGATTGGCTCGTCTTCCTAACGTTAATTCAAACGGTGAACAACCTATTCTTGCATGAATCGTGGTGATGTTAGCTAGGCTAACGTATTTTTGTTTTTCGTCCCAATCATTTTCTTATTGACCAATATCAGTTCTCGGCATGTCCATTATCATTGCATGAGCACTTTCGGGACTATCATTTGACTGTGGATGAAAGCTGGTGGTTTTTGCATGCTTTATGTGAAACACGTTTTCAAATTCTGTCATTAATTTGCATATGAAGTTCTGTCCTTGGTCTGTAAGTATGTGATTTGGGGACGAAAATATGTATATGTTATGATCTAGGAGGGAGTTGGTTATTGATGAAGCTTGATGGTTCTTTATAGTTATCAGCATTAGGTATTTTGATAAACAGTCTAGGATTGAGCGTATATACTGGCTTCCTGATTTGGATCTTGGTAAAGATCCAATTATGTTCAGTTCTACTTTATCGCTAGGGTTTTCTGGTGTATCAGTGATGATTGCCTCTTCTCCTGGTCTTACCCTTGTTAGATTTTTGGTCTGACAGGTTTTGCAGCTTCGTATGTATTTCGTTACATCTTTTTCTAAGCTTTTCCAATAATATTTGCTTTTGATTAGTTCAATGGTGCGATTCTCTCGTATATGTTGTTGTAGGTCGTGGGTTTCCGGTCGGATTTGTTTGACTTCTTCATGATTAAGATCCATTATAAATTCTGATGGAAATTTTAGATTCGTACCTTCATAATCTTACATTAAGAATCTAAACATTATTAGTATATTGCTGCAGTCCAGTCCCTTGATATCTTGATTATCGATTTCTATGTTCATCTGGTTTTGTTGCAGAGCAACGAGTGCATGTCATTTGAGTAACCAGTTTTTTTCGTCATATGGACCTAGGAGGTCGTAAGATACTTGGGTCCAATGTGGTGTGTTAGCTTCCAGTTTGATTAGCGTATTCTTGCTCTGTTATGTTTTCCAATTTTCATTTCCTTCGAGCAGTTCATCTTCGTCATCTACGTTCGCCATGGTTGATGGGCTTCCTAGGTCGTCTCGTATAGAATTCTCTATTTCTTGTAGGTTCATTATTTGCACTGTGATCTTTACCATTTCATCTTCCACTGTTCGCATCGGAAATAATCGTGATAACCCGTCTGCTATTACGTTATCTTTTTCGTTCTTATATTCGATCTCATAGTCACATTCTTCTAGCCTCAATCTCCATCTCTTTAGTCTTGATGAAGGATCCATGATATTATTTATCCACTTCAATGCCTGATGATACGTTTGAATTATGAAGTGCCTTCAGAGTAAGTATTGGAGTAACCTTTTGATCGTCGAAACTGTAGCCAATATCTCTTTTTCCGTGGTAGTATAATTTCTTTCTGCAGAATTTAGGGTACGTGAGATGAAATTTTACGGATGTCCGTCCTGTGAGAGCACAGCTTTAACCCTTCGTTGCTAACATTCTTAGTCAGTACAATTTTCTTGATGAAATCCGAGTATTGTAGCATAGGTTGCTCGCATGGTTTATTTTTCAAAGTGTCAAATGCTGATTGTTGTTTATCTTTCCAATGAAAGGAAGTTTCAAAAAAAGAAGTTATGGAATTTCCGACATTATCCAACTAATCCAAGAAATCATTTTACTTTTGTTATGTTTGTAGGATTAGGGAGGTTTATCTATTGATTGTTTCTTTTTGGGATTTGGTTTAATTACGTCTTTAGTGATGATACGTCCTAGGTCTTCGCGTTCGGCTTTCAGGAATCCACATTTGTCTGGCTGTACCTTCAGTCCAACCTCCTTCAGTCTGTTAAACACTATTGCTAGGTTGCGATTGTGTTCCTCGTTGGTTGGTGTTCTGTAGGTAGGGCGAATGGGAATGGTTTACCTGTTTCAAACCCTGTTATGGCGGTCGATGTTGTTTCGTCGTCAGTGAAACTTGGTTCTGTCCGGACAATGCTTTCACGTGCGTTGATCCCCATAGTGCTTGCGTGTCCCAGTAATTCCTGCTGTCCGGCTTGGAACTATACATCTAATTTCTGTACCGCTTTTGTTAGGCTTGATATCGCGGAATTGTGAGATATATAATCGCTTAGCGTTAGCCTCTTGTCGTGCCTCTAAGCCGCATATTGATTCTTGCATGCTTCCCAGTTGCTTAAGCATGGTCTCATTGGCCGCGAGTATTTTATCTAATGCGCTTTCGGTTATTTGGTCTTTAGACATGTTTGAATGTTTTGCCCTCGGTTCTCTGTAAGTTCCCTGATGGTGCGACCTTGGTCCGGTTATCTTCTTGTTCCGTGGAGAACGTTTTTCTGTTGCTCCAGAGTGGATTTGCTAGTGTTTGACGTATCCTATCCTGGCAGCATCGCCAATTTTGTCATGGTGAAATACCTGACAAGTATTAGATAGAAATATGAACTGGCGGCTCTTCATCCGTGGTGGAAGAGGCCCTTTCTAAAAGAAACTGGCTTTCTTAGATTAATACTTATTCCGTTAATTAAGTGTAATACAGATATTGAATAGTTTTAAATATTTAACGCAGGTCTTCAGGATAGGTATACGAATGTAGCATCGTTCTGTTTGAGGTATAATGTACAACTGATTTATTCCTTTGTGCTCTGTCTTCATATTATACTTTCCTGGTTGAGTTCGCGGTTTCTGGTGATGTGTTGGCTGGCTTTGGCTGATTTTACGGCGGTTGATATCTGAGAGGTTTCTAGTAATGCGATGGCTGAATTTTGGCTAATATTACTACGGTTGTTGTCTGGGCGGTTTCTGGTGATGCGTTGGCTGGATTTCTGCTGGCGTCATAACATTATTCCGCTTCCGGAGCGACACGACAGGAATTGTCTTCCAGTTGCTTTCGGCAGATCGGAGCTGCACTACTGGATGGTCTTCATCAATTTCTTTAATATTGATGTACGGTATGCCATATTCTGCAGTTTCCTATTTTTTTATACATACTCTAATTGTCTATTAGGATACTTCCTATTTTCGTCAAAATTTGTAATTTCTATGTTTAAAATTCTATTTCATGGTAAAAGCCTCTTTTGGATTAGTTGAGCTTACGCTTATGACAGTATTTTGTTAAGCTTGTTGTTATTTTATGTGATTGTTCGTGCACGAACCTACACCTTCGGGTCGACACGACTGGTTTGGTCATGTAGTTGCTTTCCGTAGATCGGAACGACGCTAGTGAATGATCTTCGTAAATTACTTTAACTGTGATATTGTACCGTTCGCTTTTTTCGCAGTTTTCGATTTATTTCTTCATACCGTTATTTACTGATTTCTTCCAAAATTCCTATTGATATTTCAAAAACAATGTTTCTTAGTACAAGTGTATCCGGAAATAGTTGAGTGTACGTTTCCGACAATAGTTTGTAAAACATATTGTTATCTTATACGATTGTCTGTATACGTACCTTCGCTGCCGCACGACACGACTGAAATCGTTTTGTAGTTGCATTCGGTAGACCGGTGGGGCACTACTGAATGGTCATCTTGAATTTCTTTGCCCTTGGTCTCGTGCCGTGTGCACTTTTTCTATATGTTCCATTTACTTGTACGTACTGTAATTTACTGTTATGATATTTTCCAATTGTTACATAATTATAAATTTTGAATTTATGAGTTTCTATTTCATTGTTAAAGAGTCTTTGGAATTAGTTGAGTTATCGTTTATGACAATATTTTGAAAAACTTATAGTGCATTTATGTGATTGTCTGTATACGTACCTACGCTGTCGGCTAGACAAGACCAGCGAGGACTTGTATTTGCGTACGGATGATCGAAGAGGCATACTGGATGGCCTTCGTTAATTTCTAGGACCGTGCTTTTGTACCGTATGCATATTTTGCCAGTTTTCCATTTATTTATACATACTGAAATTTGCAGTTATGATATTTTCAAATTTTTTCATAATTTTCAAATTTTATTTTAAAAATTTTTATTCCATAGTGAATGTGTCTTTGCGGTTAGGTGGATGTACGTTTGCCGCGACATTTGGCTAAGCTTATTGTTGCATTGTATGATTGCCAGCATGCGCACTTACACTTCCGGTGTGACACATCCGGAGTGGTGTTGAACTTCCTGTCGAGTGATTCGTCGTCCTCGCTGTATGGTCTTCGTGAATTTCCATAATCATAATATTGTACCGTATGCATTTTGTCGCAATTTTCTTTTTATTTATAAATACTGTAAATTATTATTATGATATTTTCTGTTTTCTACGAATTTCTTAATTTTTGGAATAAAAAAATTTTGTTTCTTAGTAAAAGTGTCTTTGGAATTAGTTGAGTATACTCATAAGACAATGCGTTGTTAAACTAAATGTTATTTTATGTGATAGCCTGTATGCGCCCCTACGCTTCCGGAGCTACACGGCTGTAGTGGTCATGTAGCTGCTTGTGGCAGATCGGAGCGGCATTACTCAATGGATAACGTCATTTTCTTTAACCTCTGGATTGATCCGTATGCACCCTTTCGCAGTTTTCTATTTATTTCTACATACAGCAATTTACTGAAGTAATACTTTCGGAATTTTTTCAAACTTTTCAAATATTGGTATAAAAAGTTGTAATTCTTAGTAATAGCGTCTATCGAAAGAGATGAGTGTCCGTACATGACATTACGTTGAAAAACTAATTCTTATCTTTTATGATTGCCTTTATACGTACCTACGCTGCCTGAGTTACACGACTTGCGATGTCTTGTAGTTGCTTTCGGTAGTTCATGGCTACAATACTAAATGGTCTACGATAATTCCTTAACCTTGATTTTGTACCGTATGCATTCTTCCGCAATTTTCTGTTTATTTCAACGCTCTGTAATTTACTGCAGTGATATTTCCGATTATTTGCATAATTTCGTATGTGTTATTGCAAAAATTGTATTTTCAGTAAAAGTGTCTTTGGAATTATTTGAGTGTACGTTTATGTATATATAATCTTAATCTTATTGTTACTTCATACGACTGTCTGTGTCCCTACCTACGTGTCATGTGCGAAACGGTTGGATTGGTCGTGTATTTACGTTCGGTATTTCGGTGCGTCACTACTGTATCGTCTACGTTAATTTCATTAGCCATGATTTTGTACCGTATGCACTTTTTCCAACCGATCATTTATTTATAGATACTGTATGGTACTGTTACGATATTTCCGATTTTTTTCAAAATTAGCAATTTCTAGTGTATAAAAATGTATTCCCCAGTAAAAGTGTCATTGGAATTAGATGAGTGTATGATGTTGACATTATTTTGTTAAACTTATTGTTATTTCATATCATTGTTTCTAAATGTAACTACGCTGTTTAAGCGACACAATTGCCGAAGTCATGTTGTTGTGTATGGCAGGTCGGAGCGACAATACTGGATGGTCATCGTTAATTTCATTAACCCTGATATTGTACCGTATGATCTTTTTCCCAGTTATCAATTTAATTGTACTTACTGTAATTTGCTGTTATGTTATTTTCTCATTTTGCCAATGTTGTCAATTTTTAGTGTATAAAATTACAATTCGTACTAAATGTGTTATTGGAAATAGTTGAGTGTACGTTTATGACATTATTTAATTAAACTTATTCTTATTTTATGTGACTGACTCTATACATACCTACGATGACGGAGCGACGTGACTGTAATGGTCCTGTAGTTGCGTTCGGTAGAGCGGTTCGACAATTCTCTATGGGTATTGTTAGTTCCTTTATCCTTAATATTGTACCGTAAGAATTAATTCGCGGTCTTCTAGTTATTTTAACATGCAATTTACTGTTGTCATATTTTCCATTGTTTTCATATCTTCCTGTTTCTAATTTCAAAAAATGTATTCCATAGTAACAGTGCCGTCGAATTATTATAGTGTACGTTTATGACAATATTTTGTTCAATTCTTGGTTATTTTATATAATTGTCCGTATACGTACATACGCTTCCGGGGTGACACGGCTGGAGTAGTGTTGTTGTACGGTTCGATAGACCAGAGCAACACTGCTGTATGGTCTTTGTTCATTTCCATAAACTTAATGCTGTACCGTATGCATTCATTCGCAGTTTTCTATTTATTTCTGCATGCAGTAATTTAATATTATGGTACCATCGACTTTCCAAAATTTTCAATTTCTAGTCTTTTCAATTACATAGCTCTACGTTTATGACAGTACTATTTTCAATTTTTTGCTGTATTGCGTGATTAACTGCATACATACCTACGCTTCTGGAGCGCTACGGTTCGGGTAGTGTTGTAACGTCCGTTACATCGGAGGGACACTGCTGTTTGATCATTGTTGATTTCTTTAACCTTAATATGGTACCGCATGCATTTTCTCCCAGTTTTCCATTTTTATTTACACATTCTGCAATTTACTGTTATGATATTTCGGATTTTCATCAAAATTTTCTTTTCTTGATTTATAAGACTGTATTTCATAGTGAACGTGACACTGCAATTAGTTAAGTGTACGATTGTGACAATATTTTGTTAAGCTTTTTGTCATCTTACACGGTTATGTGTATACGTACCTACACTATTTGATCGACACGACTGGTGAGGCCTTGAAGCTGCGTACGGCAGATCGAAGATGCTCTACTGTATGGTCATTGTTAATTCCATTACCCTTAATATTGAACCGTCGGCATTCATTAGCAGTAACCTATTTAATTGTACGTTCAGTAATTTTCTGTTTTGATACTTGCGATTTTTTACAAAACTTCGGTTTTTTAATATTAAAAATTGTACCTTTTAGTAAAGGTGCCTTTGGAATTAGTTGAGTGTTCGTTTGTGAATATATCATATCAATCTTACTGTTATTTTATATGGTTGTCTGTGTACGTTCCTACGCTTCATGTACGACACGGATGGAGTGGTCCTGTTGTTGCGGACGGTAGATCGGAGCGACAATACTTTATGAACTTCGTTAATTTCTTTAACCATTACTTTGAACCGTACGCACTTTTTTCAAACATTTCCAGTTATTTATACATTCCTTAATTTACTGTTATGGTATTTTCGATTATCTCCGAAATTATCAATTTTAATTTTAAAAAATGATATTTTTGAGTAAAAGTTCCTTTGCTATTAGTTGAGTGTACGTTTATGACATTATTTTGTTAAGCATAGTGTTATTCTATATGATGGCCTGTACTCGTACCTATGCTGCCTGACCGACGTGTCTGGCGTTGCCTTGCAATTGCGTACGGCAAATCTGTTCGGCACTACTGGATGACTTTCTTTAACTTCTCATACCTTGAATTTGTACCGAACGCATTTTTTCCCGTTTTCCGTTTGTTTATATATACTGTAATATAACGTTATGATATTTTTGACTTTTCTCTTAATTTGCAATTTTTATTTTAAAAACTTGAATTTCCTAGTAAAAGTGTCTCTGGAATTATATGTGTGTATACTTATGACAATATTATGTTATATTCTTTGTTATTTTATATGATTGCCTGTATGGCCACCTTCGGTTTAGGATCGCAAAGGCTGGATTGGACTTGCAGTTGTGTATGACAGGTCGGGGAGGCATAATGGATGATCCTCGTTAATTTCATAACCATGACTTTCTGCAGTATACATTGTATCCCAGCATTCCATTTATTATCACATACTGTAATTTACTGTTTTGATATTCCAGATTTTTCTCAAATTTTTCAATTTTTGGTTAAGCATTGTATTTTTTACTAAAAGTATCCTTCGAATTAGTTCAGTGTACGTTTATGTCATCATTACGTTAAACTTATTGTTCTTTCATGTGTATGTCCGTATACGTACTTACGCATCGGAACGACACGCCTGGAGTGGTCTGTAGTTGCGTTCGCTAGATGGGAGCGACACTGCTGTACGGTCTTTATTAATATCTGTAATCATTATATTGTATCGTATGCATTCATTCGGAGTTGTAAATATTCGTCTACATACTGTAACTTGCTGTTGTGATATTTTCGATATTATCATACTTTCCAATTTTAAAAGTCAAAAATTGTATTTTCTATGAAGTGTGACTTTGGAATTAGTTGAGTGCACGTTTATGTCAATATTTTGTTGAATTTCTTGTTGTATATATTGGTGTCACGGGAAAACACGTGACAAGTCTTAAAATACAATATAAACGGACGGCTCTTCAACCTTGTTGGAAGAGACCATTTCTAGAAGGATCTAGGTTTCTTATATTAATTCATATTCCGTAAAATAAGTGCAATATGGGTATTGAATAGTTTTAAATATTTAACGTTGGTTCTCAGGATAGGTATACGAGTGTAGAAACGTTCCGTTTGAGGTATAATATTGAACTGCTTTATTCGTTTGTGCTCGGATTTTATACTATAATTTTCTGGATGAGCAGGCGGTTTCTCGCCACGTGTTGTCTGGTTTTGGCTGATTTTGCTACGGTTACTGTCTGGGCGATGCGTCTGGTGTTGCGTTGGCTGGATTTTGGCTGGCGTCACAATTGCCTGTATAGGTACATACGCTGCCTGAGTGGCACGACTGGCGAGGTCTTGTATTTGCGTGCGGCAGAGCGGCGCGGTACTCCTAGATGTTATGTGTTAGTTTCTGCTTTATCCATGATTTTCAACCGTATGCATGTCTTCCCAGTCTCCCATTAACATATATATACTGTACTTCACTGATGTGAAATTTTCAATTTTTTTCAAAATTTTCAATTTTTAGTGTAAAAAATTGTACTCCCTATTAAAAGTGCCCTTGGAGTTAGTTTTGTTTACGTTTCTGAGGATATTTTTTAAACATTATTTTCTTATTTGTTTATCTGTAGACGCACCTACGTTCCCAGAGGAACACGACTGTCTACGTCTTCTAGTTGCGTGCGGCATATCTTAGCGGCATACAAGATGGTCTTCATTGATTGCATCAACCTTGATTTGGAATGTATACAATTTTTTTCCAGTTTCCATTTATGTTGCATTGTGCAATTTGCTGTTATGATATTATTGATTTTTATCAATATCTTCAACCTTTAGTTTCAGAAATAGTATTTCTTAGTAAAAGTGTCTTCGATATTATTTGAGTTTACGTTTATGACAATATTTTCTTAAACAGATTATTATTTTATAAGATTATCTGTATACATACCTACGCTTCCGGAGCGTCACGGCTGGAGTGATTCCGTACTACCGTTCGGAAGATCGGACCGATATTGCTGTATGGTCTTTGATAACTTCCTTAACCTTAATGTTATTGCGTATGCATTCTTTCCCAGTTTTCAATCTATTTCTACCTGCTGTAACTTACAGTTGTGATATTTTCGATATTTTCATAATTTCCAATGTTTATTTTGAAAAATTGTATGTTTTAGGAAATGTGACTTTGGAATTAATTTATTGTACGTTTATGACAATATTTTGTAGAATTTGTTGCTGTACTATATGACTGTCCGCATACGTACCTACGCTGCCGGAGCTACACGAGGGGCGATGTCTTGGGTTTACGTACAGCAAATTGGAGCGACTCCACTGTACAACCTTCGTTAATTTCTCTAACCGTGACATTGTACAGCATGCATTTTTGGCCAGTCTTCCATTTATTTATACATAATGCTATTTACTGTTGTGATATTTCCGATTGCTTTCAGAATTTTCAATTTTTTGTTTGAAAAATTGTATTTCTTCCTAAATGTGCCTTATGAATTAGATGAGTGTACGTTTAAGACAATATTTTGTTAAACATATTGTTCGTTTACATGATTGTCTGTATACGTACCAGTGCTGCCGGTGCGACGCGTCTGGCTAGG
Organism: Lasioglossum baleicum; assembly: GCF_051020765.1. Taxonomy (NCBI): domain Eukaryota; kingdom Metazoa; phylum Arthropoda; class Insecta; order Hymenoptera; family Halictidae; genus Lasioglossum; species Lasioglossum baleicum. The sequence continues at coordinate 675,012 of NW_027469130.1, forward strand.
TTTTGACGTTTCGTACGGTTTTTGCAGAGTGGTACTACTGGATGGTCTTCGTTAGTTTCAGTAACCTTGATAATCTATCCTTTGCATTCTTTCCCAGTCGCTCATCTATTTATACATTCAGTATTTTACAATTATGATAATTTCGATTTTTCTCAATATTTTCAATTTTTAGTATAAAGGATTGTATTCCTTAGTGTAAGTGCCTAGGAATTAGTTGAGTGTACGTTTATGACAATATATTGAAAGAATCATTGTTATATTACATGATTGTCTATATATGTACGTACGCTGTCGGAGTGACGCGACTGGTAGGCTTTTGATGTTGCGTGCGGCAGATAGGAGCGGTATACTTGATTGTCCCCGTTAACTTCTGAAACCCATGATTTTAACCTCTATGCATTCTTTCCCAATTTCTCCATTTATTTATACGTTCTTCAATTTATTGGTTGATATTTTCGATTTCATTTTCATAATTAACGATTTCTATTGTAAGAAATTGTATTTCATAGTAAAGCTACCTTTGGAAAAAGTTGAGTGTAAGTTTATGACAATATCTTGTCAGGCTTGTTGTTATTTTAAATGATTGTCTGCAGGCGGACGTACGCTCCCGGCACGTCACGGCTATCAAGATCTAGTTGGTGTAACCTGCATATCGAAGCGGCACCACTGGATGGACTTCGTTAATTTCTTTCACCATAACATTGTACCCGTATGCATTCCTTCGCATTTTTCCATTTATATACTCATACTGCAATTTTCTGTTATGACATTTTTCATTTTTTACATAATTATCAATTTTTAGCTTTACACATTGTATTGCATAGTAAAAGTGTCTCTGGAATTAGTTGAGTGCATGTTTGTGACATTGCCATGAAAAACTTATTGATATTCCGTACGATTGTCACTAAGAGTACCTACGCTTCCGGACGGACACGGCTGGTGTGCTCGTGTAGTTGCATGCGCCAGATGGGAGCGGCGCACAGAATGGTCTTCGCTAAATTCTTTAACCTTATTCTTGTACCGTCTGCATTTTTTCCAGTTTTCCATTTATTTATACATGCACTAATTTATTGTTATGATATTTTCGGTTTCTTTTAAAATTTCCAATTTTTAATTGAGAAAACTGTATTTCATGATATTTCATAGTCATATGATTGCCTGTACACGTACCTACGCTGCCGGTGCCACACGACTGGCGTCGTCTTGCTGTTACGTACGGCACATCGGACGTCCATACTGGATGGTCTTCGATGCATTCTTTAATCATAATATTGTACCGTATGCATCCCTTCGCTGTTTTCTATTTATTTATACAAACTGTAATTTACTGTTAGCATATTTCTGATTTCATCCGAATTTCCTATTTTTAATCTCCAAAACACAATTTTTTAGTAAAAGTGGAAGTTGAATTAGTTGAGTAACGTTTATGATAATATTCTGATAATCTTGTTGTTATTTTAGATGATTATCTGTATACGTACATACGATGTCGGAGCGATACGACCTACGATGTCTTGTATTTGTGTGTGCCAGAACGGAGCGACACTACTGGATGGTCCTGGACAATGTGTTTAACCTTGATTTTGAGCAGTATGCATTTTTTCTAGCCTTCCATTTATTTATTCATACTGAAATGCACTGTTATGATAATTTCAATTATCTTCGAAATATTCAATCTTCATTTCATAAATTTGAATTACTCCGTAAATGTGACTTTGGAATTAGATGTGTGTACGTAGAGGACATTGATTTGTGAAACTACTTGTTATCTTATATGATTATGTGTATACGTACCTATGCTGCTTGCGCAACACGATTGGCGATGTTTTGCATTTGCGTTCGGTACATCGGATAGACACTATTGTATGGTGTTCGTTTATTTCGTTAACTTTCATATTGAACATTATGCATTCCTTCGCAGCTTTCTATTTATTTATAAACACTGTACTTTACTGATATGATATTTTCCACTATCTTCGAAATTTTCAACTTACAGTAAAAATATGCAATTTTCACCTAACGTGACATGAAATTAATTGACTGCACGGTAATGACACTATTTTGTTAATCTTAATGTTATTTTATACGATTGTCCGTATACGCACCAACGCTGCCGTAGCGACAGTAACGACGTAGCCTTGTAGTTGCGTTTGGGAGATCGGAGCGAGGCTACTGTATTGTCTTCGTTAATTTCTAGAAGCTTGATCTTGTACTGTATGCATTATTCCCCAGTCTGCCCTTAATTTATACATATTGTAATTTACTGTAACGATACCATCGATTTTTCCCCAAATTTCCATTTTTTAGTTTCAAAAATTGTATTCTTAAGGAAACATACCTTCCAATTAGACGAGTGCACGTTTATGGCATAGTTTTGTTGAATTCTTTGTCATTTTATATGACTGCCTCTATGCGTACCTACGCTTCCGGAGCGTCACGGCTGCAGTGGTCATGTAGAACCGTTCGGTAGATCGGAGCGACACTGCTGTATGGCCATTGTTATTTTCTTTAACCTTAAGTAAGTAGCGAATGCATTTTCCCCCTGCTTCCTTTGTATTTATACACCCTGTAATTTACTGTTATGATATTTTCCATTTTTGTCAATGTTTTCAATTATTATCTTACATAATTGTGTTTCATAGAAAAAGTGCCTTTGGAATTAGATGAGTGCACGTTTTAGACATTATGTTGTTGAACTAATTGTCATTTTATATGACTGTCTGTGTACGTCCCTACGCTTCCGGTGCGACATGGCTGGAGGGGACTCGTAGTAGCGTACGGCAGATCGGAGCCTTACTGGTGTATGGTCTTTGTCAATATCTTTAACCTTAATATTGTACCGCACCCATTGTATTATTGTTATATATTTAATTTTTTATAATGTAATTTACTGGTATTGCATCTTCGATTTTTTCTCAGATATGAATTTTCAGTTTACAGATTTGTAATTCGTAGTAAAAGTGTCTTTGGTACTAGTTGACTATACCATTATGCACATGTTTTGTTTAAAGTTATTGTTGCTTTATATGTGTGTCTGCATAGGTTCCTACTCTTCCGTAACACACGATTGGCGTAGTCTGGTAGTAGCGTGGGGCAGAAAGGCGCGGCACTACTTGATCTACTTCCTTAATTTCATTATCCCTTATTTCGAACCGTATGCAATTTTTACCAGTTTTTCAATTGTATATACATTCTGCAATTTGCTGTTATAACATTTTAGATTCATATGAAAATTTTCTATTCATGTCTCAAAAAATTGTACTTCTTTGTAAATATGTAATTGGAACATATTGAGTGTACGTTGATTTTGCACCGTATGCATTCCTCCGCAGTTATCCAATTATTTATACATATTGTAATTTACTGTTGTGACGTTTTCGATTTTCTTCAAAATTTTCAGCTTATAATTTGAAAAATTGAAGTCCTTGTAAAAGTGTCTTTTGAATTAGTTGAGCTTCCATTTATGACATTAATTTGTAAAACTCATTCAATTTTATGTTCTTTCCTGCATATGTGCCCACGCTGCCGGAGCGACATGACTGGCGAGGTCTTGTAGTCGCGTACGGCAGATCGGGGCAGCATATTGTGTGGTCTCCGGTACTTTCTTTAACCAGTTTCCTATTTGTGTATGCATGCTGTAATTTACTGTTATGATATTCTGGATTTTTTTCATAATCACCAGTTTTTTATTGCAGAAATTGTATTTTTTAGGAAACGTGACTTCGGATCCGTGGAGTGAACGTATATGAGTATATTTTGTTAAACTCATTGTTATTATATATGATTTTCTGTATGCGTACCTACGCAGTCCAAGCGACACGACAGTAATCGTCTACCAATTGCGTGAGGCAAATCGGAGCGCCACTACTCTAGGATTCACTATAATTTCCTCAAACCTAATATTTTAGCGCATTCATGGTGTCGAATTTTTCTATTTATTTATACATACACTAATTTACTGTTACTGTATTTTCGTTTTTTTTCTTTTAATTTTCAATATTTAGCTTAAGAAATGTATTTCTTAGTAAAAGTGTCTTCGGGATTAGTTGTGTGTGCGTTTAGGGCATTATTTTGTTAAACTGATTGTTATATTATATCATTGCCTGTACACTCACCTATGCTGCCGGATCGACACGACAGAAATCGCCTTGTGCATGCCTGTGCCCGAGCTGATCTCACGCAGCTCACCCGTGAAGGATCTCAACGTCCGAAGACGGGGGCCCCTAACCCGTGATATGGGCTAACCACCTCCCCCTCGAGGACAACCCAAGCAATAAGCGGGGCGACGGACCGAAGCCCGCCCACCCCAAGGGTCGAACCGGTTCACGAGGTACCAGTATATGCAGGGCCGTACTGGTCATAACCCGCGTACCTTGGCCTAGGTTCAACCGACTTAGGCACCGTGGGTTCGTCATACCCATACTGCAATGCAATCTAATGCAATCTTTCCCCCTGCAGAACCTGCGGGGGAACGAATGCATACAGTACACTATCAAGGTTAATGCTATCAGCGGAGATCATACAGTAATGTCGGTCCGACCGACCATACGCAACTGCAAGACCACTCCAGCTCTGTCGCGCCAGAAGCGTAGGTACGTACACAGACAATCATATAAAATAACAATATATGGATGAATATATTGTCATAAACATAAACTCATCTAATTCAAAGGACAATTTTACTAGGGAATAAAACTTTTTTAATTAAAAATTGATAATTTTGAAAGAAAAAGTCGAAAATATCGTATCAGTAATTTCCAGAATGGAGACGCATACAGAAAACTGGGAAAGAATAATTATGGTACCATATTATGGTTAAAAAACTTATCATTGATCATAGAGTATTGTCGCTCCGATCTAGAGTGCGCAACTGCCATGCCACGCCAGTAGTGTCGCTCTGGAAGCGTTCGGACGAATTACAGACATTTGTATAAAATAACAATAAGTTTCAGAAAATATTGCCATAAACGTACACAACACTGATCCCAATATCACTATTCTTTAAAATACGTTTTCGATATTAAAAACTGGTAATTATGAAAAAAAATCGAAATTATCGTAACTGTAAATTGCATTATGCAGAAATAAATAGAAATCCGAGACAGAATGCTTGCAGTATAATATCAAGGTTAATCAAATTAACAAAGACCATGCAGTAGTGTCGCTACCATCTGCAGTACGCAACTCCAAGACCTCGCCAGTCGAGTCGTTCCTACAGAGTTGGTACGAACGCAGGCGATAATATAGAAAAACAATATGTTTAACAAAACATTGCGTGAACGTAAACTCAGTTAATACCAAAGAAATATTACCTAAAATATACAATTCTTGGAATAATAAAATGAAAATTCAGAAAAAAATCGGAAATATCGACACAGTAAATAACGGTATGTAGGAATAAATAGAAATCTGCGAAGGAATGCGTACGGTACAATATCACGGTTAAAGAAAATAACATTGTACATAGAGTATTGTCGCTACGATCTATCGAGCGCAACTACAGGACCACGCCAGTCATGTCGTTCCGGAAGCGTAGGTGCGCATACAGGCAGTCATATAAAATGACAATAAGTGTAATTTAATATCGCCATAAACGTACGCTCAACTAATTCTATTGACACCTATCCCACATAATGCAATGTTTGAATTTAAAAATTGGAAATTTTGGGAGAAATCTCAAATATCACAGCAGTACATTCAAGTTTGTATAAATAAATATAAAACAGGGGAAAATGCATACTGTACAAAATCAAGGTATTGGAAATTAATGAAGATCCTACAGTAGTCCGCCTTCGATCTACCTAACCCAACTGCTAGACCACTCCATCCGTGTCGGCCCGTAAGCGTCGGTACGTACACATAGAGTCGTATTAAATAAAATCACCTTTAACAAAATATTGTCATAAACGTATGCACGACAAACTTCATAGACATTTTTAAATAGAAATACAATTTCTTTAAAATACAGATTGAAAATTTTGAAAAATATCGGAAAAATCATAACAGTAATTAACAGTGTGTATAAATAAATGAAAAACTGGGAAAAATGCAAGCAGTATAAACTCAGGGTTAAATAAATTAACGAAGACCACAGAGTAGTGCCGCCCCGATCTACAAAAAGCAACTAGAAGACTACTCCACTCGTGACGCGCGTGGTAGCGTATGTGCGTATAGAGACAATCATTTAAAATAACATTAAGTTTAACAACATAATGTCACAAACGTACACTTACATAATACCGTAGACGCATTTACTGAGAAATACAATTTTTTAAACTAGAATTCGAAAACTTTGGAAAGAAATTGAAAATATCAAAACAGCAAAGTACAGTATCTAGAAAAAAAAATATAAATCTGCGAAACAATGCAAACGGTACAATATAGGGTTTAAAGAAATTGACAAAGACATTATAGCAGCGTCGCTCCGATAACGTGAACGCAACTACAGCATAATTCCAGCTGTGTCGTGCAGGAAGCGTAGGTACGTATACAGACAACCGTATAAAGTAACAATATGTTTAATAAAATATTGTCTTAAACGTACACTCAACTATTTCCAGATATGCTTTTACTTAAAAATACAATTTTAGAAATTATCAATTGGAATTTTGGATGAAATCGAAAATATAAGAACAGTAAACAACACTATGTAGACATAAATACAAAACTGTGAAAAAATGCGAACTGTACAATATCAGGGTTAAAGAAAGAAACGAAGATCATACAGTAGTGTCGCTCAGATCTATCGAACGCAACAACAAGACCTACCTAGCTGTGTTGCTCCGTCAGTTTAGGTACGCATTCTGACAATCGACGCAAAATAACCAAGAATTTAACATATTATTGTCAAAAACGTACACTCTTCTAACTCGAAAGCAATTTTCCTAAGCAGTACACTTTTTGAATCTAAAAATTATAAATTTTGAAAAAAAAAAACAAAATATCATAACCGCAAATTATCGCATACACAAATAAATGCAGAACTGGGAAAAAATGACTACGCTACAAGGTCAAGTTTAAAGAAATTACCGAAGATCATACACTAGCGGCGCTCCGATCTCGCGAACGCATCTACAAGTCCACTTCAGGAGTGCCGCACCGGATGGGTAGGTATGTATGCAGACAATCGAATAAAATAACAAGGAACTTAACAAAATTTGGTCATCAACGTACACTCAAATAATTCCAAAGCCAGTTTCTGTATGCGATACAATTTTTCAAATTTGAAATTTGTAATTCTGAACATTATCCAAAATATCATAACAGTAAATTGCAGCATGTATAAATGAAAGGATGGATGGGAACAAATCCATACGGTCGTTTATCATGATTAAAAAAATTAACATAAACCATCCACTAGTGCCGCTCGGATCTGCCGTACTCAACTATAAGACCGTTCCAGTCGTGTTGATCCGGAAGCGCAGATACCTGTGCACACAATTGCATAAAATAACAATTAGATTAACAAGCTGCCGTAATAAACGTACACTGAACTAAGTCCAAAGGCACTTTTACTGCAAAATACAAATATTTATAGTAAAAACTGAAAATATTGAAGAAATCGAAAATATCAAAACTGCAAGTTACAGTATGTAGACATAAATAGGAAACTGCGAAAGAATGCATGCGGAGCAAAGTCAAGGTCAAATAAATTGACGAAGGGTATCAAGTAGAGCCGCTTCGACATGCCGTACACAACTATAAGACCCCGCCAACGACGTCGCTCAAACCATTGTATATAAATGAAATTAAAATATTGATGGAAATCGAAAATATTGTAACAGTAAATTACAGTATTTATAAATAAATTGAAAATAGCAAACGAATACAGGACATAATCAAGGTTATTGAAATTAACGGAGACCATCCAGTAGTGTCTTTCCGATCTACCGTATGCAACAACAAGTCCATTCTAGTCGCCTCGTTCCGGAAACACAGATACGTGTGCACACAATAGCATAAAATAACAATTAGTTTAACAAACTGCCGTCATAAACGTACATTGAACTAAATCAAAAGACACTTTTCCTAGGAAGTACAATTTTTTTAAATAAAAGTTGAAAATTTTGTAAAGGATCGAGAATATCATAACAGTAAATTACAGTATGTAGAAATAAACAGAAAACAGCGAAAGGCTGCATACGTAACAATATAATGATTAACGAAATTAACGGAGACATAAACTAGTGTTTCTCCGATGTATCGTATCGATACGCATACGGTGAAGAGCAGAGGCACGTCGCTCCGATATACCGCACGTAACTGCAGATCCACTACAGTTGTGTCGCTCCGGCAGCGTAGGAACGTACACGTACTGTCACTCAAATTAAAAACAAATATGACACGATATTGTCTTAACAGTAAAGTCAACTAATTCCACCGTCACTTTTCCGAAGAAATACAGTTTTTGAAATTGAAGAATAGAAATTTTTAATAGAATCGAAAATATCATACCAGTAAATTACACTATGTATAATTAAATAATAAACTGCGGATAAATGCATACGGTTCATTTTGACGGTTACGGAAATTAAGCAAGGTCATACAGTAGTGCCGCTCCGTTCTGCCGCACGCTGCAAAGAGACCTCGCCTGATGTGTTGCTTCGGCAGTGTAGGTACGCATACAATCATATAAGTAACCATAAGCTTAACAAAATATTGCCATAAACTTAAACTCACCTAATTCAAAAGAAGCTTGTGCTAAGAAATAATATTTTCAAATATCAAATTGCATAATTCGAAGAAAATCGAATACATCATAAAAGTACATTACAGTGTGTATAAGTAAATGGAAAAAAGGCAAAAAATGCGTGAGGTATATTATCACGGTTAGAGAAATTATCGTAGGTCATACAGAAGTGTTCTCAGATCTGCCGTACGCAACTACAAGACAATTCCAGCCATGTCGCTTCGGAAACGTAGATGGGCACACAGGCAATCATACAAAATTACAGTGGGTTTTGCAAAATAATGTTATATGCGCGCAGTCAACTAATTTCGAGGACACTTTCGCCAAGAAGAACAATTTCTTAAAAATAAAAACTGAAAATTTTTCAAAAGTATCGAAATCATCATAACAGTAAGTTACAGTATTTGGAAATAAACAGGAAACCGCGAAAGAATACGAGCGGTACAATATGATGGTTAAAGAAATTAACGAGGACCATCCAGTATGCCGCTCCGTTCTGCCGTACCCAACAGCAACATGTCAGCAAACGTGTCGCTTCAGCACAGTAGGTACGTACAGTGGGAATTACTTAAAATAAAATCAAGATTCACATAAAATTGTCATAAACGCACACTGACCTGATTCCCATGACACTTTTCCGAACAAATTCTACGTTTTAAGCTAAAGTCTTGAAAAGAATGAAAAAATGGCAGACGGGATAACATGAATATGGTTTAAAATCATGGTTAAAGAAATTAACGAACACCACCCATTAGTGCCACTCCGATCTGCCGTACTCAACTACAAGACTTCGCCACTCGTGTCGGTCCGGCAGCGAGAGTCCGTATTCACATAATCATATAAAATAACAACATTTTCAACAAAATATTGTCGGAAACGTACACTAAACTAATTCCAACGGAACTCTTACAAAGAAATACAGATTTCTAAACTAAAAACTGAAAATTTTGAAAAAAAATCGATAATATCATAACAGTAAGTTATCGTATGTATAAATAAGTGGAAGACTGAGAAACATGCATACGGTGCAAAATCATGGTTAGAGGAATTAACCAGGAGCATCCCGTGCTTCTGGTGCGACACGACTGATGAGGCCCTGTAGTTGCGTAAGGTAGATCAGTGCGACTCTGCTGTACAGTATTTGTTAACTTCTTTAAACTTAATATTGTACCGTATGAATTATTTCGGAGTTCTCTATTTACTTTCACGCATTGCAACTTATTTTTCTAATATTCCCAATTTTTTACAAGTTTCCCTATTACTTATTTTTAACATTGTACTCTTTTGTAAAAGTGTCTTTGGAATTAGGTTGTTGCTTTATGGAAATATTTTCTTAAATTTGTTTTTACTCTATATGATTCTCTGTATAAGTACCTACGCCTCCAGAGCGTCACGGCTGGAGTGGCCTTGTAGTTGCGTGGTATATATCGGATCGGCAGTACTGTATGGTCGTCGCTAAATTCGATAACCTTGATATTGCACCGCATTCAATCTTTCGCAGTTTCATACTCAATCATACATAATTTAGTTTACTGTTATGATATTTTCAATTTCATTCAAAATTTCTAATTTGGAAATTTCAAAATCTCTACTTTTTAGGAAAAGTGTCTTGTGAAATTCTTAAGATTACGTTTATGACAATATTTTCTTAAGCTTGTTATTTTGTATGATTGTATGTATACGTGCACACGCTGCCTGAGTGACACGACAGGCGAGGCCTTGTCGTTGCCTACGGCAGAACCGCGCGGCATACTGGATGGTCTTCGTTATTTTCTTTATCCATGATGGTAATCCATGGTTTCCCGGACGATAAGGCCTTCGGTAAAGCGTTCGACTTTATTCGAACTTGTATCGTTCTCAAACGGTATGATGCTGCACCTTAATACTGCCATTAAGCTCCATTGCACAGTGGATTGACTCCCGGCATACCCGGGTTGACTCTCAGAATCAGAGGACTGTCGAGGCTATTGACTCAGCTGTGCGGTCCTCAATGATGGTAGTAACGTCCTCGAACGGTTTAATCCTCGATATTCTAATTGGAACATGAAACTAAGGCGTTTGTCACTAAAATGTGTAGTAATTTGTTTCCCTGAGCGCGAAGTTACACACTGGATACAGCGGGTTATGTTCTGGAAAGGTAAGGCCAACGATAAAAAGTTTCACTCCATGCCAACAGGTAACGTTCTCCAAACGTTTGACATTGTACTTTAATAATTGTACCATGGATTAGGGTGTCTAATGCCAATACTGTGCAGCGGATATACTCCCGGAATACCAGGAATGACTCTCGGAATCACAGGAGAACGGAAGCTTTTGACTTAGCAGTTCGACTCTCAAAGTAGGTGGTAACGATCTGGAATGCGTTGATGTCACCCTTATAGCTCGTACATTAAATTAATTTGCCCATTGGCTACAATGTGCACCAGACGGGTTGCCCGGAATATTATGTTCGACTCACGCAACAGCGAATTAGCTTCTCGGAATATAGAGGCCATCGGGATGAAGTTTGACTCTTTACCAAATGGTTAAAGGGCCGGAAGGGCTTGAATTTTGGCGTAAATGGAATTATTAAATGCTAACAATAAATACAATAAATCATCGTGTGCATTGGCCTGCTTTATATAGCGCCGGTTTGTTTATCAGCATAGTTCCATTGTGTTCTCGAGTTTGGGTTAGGTTTTCTAGTTCGGATGTGGTCCTCGGACATACAAGTTTCAGACATGCAACAATTAAGCGAAAACAGGAAATAACTAAATTGAATTACAAACTGAGAATAACCAGTACATTAAATGGCGGGTGGAACTGTCTGCCTTGTAACGGGCGTGTCAGGATTTGGGTAGGTTAACGTTAGGTTCTCGGGTTCTGTCTTGGTTCTTGGACATACACGATGTTTACACGAAGAAAATAAACAAAAATAGGAAATAACTGAACAGAATTATAACATTCCAGTTATAGACACATTAAATGGGCGGGTGAGTTGGCCTGCGTTCTATGTCCCAGATTAGGTTTTGGTTAGCTTTCGGTAGATTCCCTCGTGCGACTCCAAGAACTGCGGGCGTGTTTCGTGGTGCTCCGCGGATCCGAGTTTCAGTGGCGAATATGTTGTATTTCGTGTGACGTGGTGATTGAAGTGCGTGCGTCGGAGTAACAGTGCTTACCAGAGCGCTATAATCGTCCGTCTGAAACTTAAGTGAACGATACGATGTGAAATCGCCGCTATGCAACGCCTCACTAAAACAAAGAGAGCCCAACCTGGGTAAGGGCCAGGAATGCAGTTTAATACTACGATAAGGAATATATACCAAGTGAACAGAAATAGGCGAAAGATCAATATATTTCCCGCAACAGCGAATAGCTTGCCTCCTGTGTGCGCGCAAATATGTTCCTATGATACGAAATCAAAGCGTATATCGCATATTTGCGTGACATTTCGATCCCAATGTAAACCCGCAATTCATTTGCGATACATAATTCAGCCCTGAAATTTTAGAGCCTCGGAGTCATAATACGTCTTATTATTGGTTCATCGGAAAGCAACAGCGTTTTCCGTCCTCACGGCTTAATTGCGAAGCGCTCTCCCATGGAATACATTTACGTCCTCAGCTCGGAAGGAACGAAATGTCCCCCTGAACAACCATATACAATTTGGTCATCTTCAGGGGAAAGGGTTAGTACTTTCCGCGCAATCTAATACAATTAGTACCAGCATGGGGAAGAAATTACTTTCTGAACAAAATAATATAATTAATGAGTTTGTATTTGATGCAAGTGACTGAAATAAATGGGTTTGGACTGAAATTCACAGTCAGCGTAACGATCTTTATTGTTTATCATTTATATGCTCGCAAATATGTCCCACGGTTGTGAAATCGACGTGAGTATCTCATATATACGTGACTTATGACTCCCTCCACAGACGCGGGATTCAATTGCGAAGCACAATGCAGGAGGGAAACTTCAGTGTCTCAGCGTATATATATACATGGTAATATTAGATTATTCGGAACGAACAATTCATTTTCGTCGGGATTAATTATGAATTTGGCTTTGAAATCATAATTTCCGTTCTATGTTCAGAAAAATCGAAAATACTTTCCGAACAACCAAGTGCCATTAAGTCCTATGACGTCAAAAGGGGAAATTCCAATCGGAACAGGATAATACAATTAGGTCCTGTATAGGGAAAACACAGAATTACTATCCGAAGAACTTAATAGAAACTGGTCCTCCGCCGGGACGAAGGATAATACTTTTTGAAAAATCTAATACGGTGAATGAGTGCATAATTGAGGCAAATCACTTAAATAATCGGATTTGGAACCAAACTCGCTGTCATAGTAACGAGTCTAATAATTTATACCACTAGGAGCCCAAATACGTTCGAATGATGCGAATTGAACGCTCGTATCGCATTTGTACGGTACATTCGATTCCCATGGTAAACGTGCTATTCAATTCCGATACACGATTCAAGCGAGATATTTGACAGTTTCAGCGTCAGTATGCGTGATATTATTGGCTGTATCTATTTTTTTCCATCCTCAGTCTTGTGATTTTGGCTGTGAATGAATACGCTTGCGTACATTGAACGGATCAAGCGAAATTCCCTTCCGGACAACAAAGTACAATTAGGTCCTCTTTCGGCAAATAATGAAATTACTTCTAAAGCAACATATCATGAGGAGCTCCTTCGCCGTGAAAAAAAAGAAATTACTCTCCGGAAAACCTAATAAATTGAATGATTGCATATTTGATGCAGAGGACTGAAATCGGATTTGTTCAGAAATTCACTGTAAATGTGACAATTTCTATAGTTTCACAGCTCTGTGTGCACAATTAAGTTCCAGTGATGCGAAGTCAACGCGAGTATAGCATATTTACTTTATATTTGACTCCCAATGCGGAAGAGAGGTTCAGTTTCGAAGCTCGGTTCAAGCGAGAAGTTTCAGTGCTTCAGCCTCAGTATATGTCTTACTGTTGCGCTGTTCGGATAGTAACTTCGTTTTTCCTTTACGCAGCTTAATAGTGCAATTGGTTGTGCAAGAATACATATACTTCCTCTGTTCGGAAAAAACAAAATAGCATTCCGATCAAGCAAGTACAGATATGCCCGCTATGCAAAGGAACGAAATTTTTCTTCGATCAATTCACTTCAACGAGTGAGGGTATATTTGATGCGAGCGACTGAAACAAACGGATTCGAACAGAAATTCGCTGTCATGGTAACGATTTCTCTCGCTCCTCCGCCCCATGCCTGCAAATACGATCTCATGATCAGAAATCAACGTGAGTATCACGGATTTACATTTCCTTCAATTGTATGGCAAACGCGCGATTCAGTTGCGTCGCATGATTTTAGCAAGACATTTGAGAGCTTCAGCGTCCGAATGTTAGATATTATCGGGTTGTTTGGAACCAAAAAGCGCTTTTTTATGCGGATCGATTGTGACTTTGGGTGTAAAAGAATACATACAAGTCCCGTGTTCGGAAATATCGATACTACTTTTCAAATCATGTTGTATAATTACGTTCTCCGTCGGAGGCAAACGCAATGACTATACGCACGATCTAATACAATTGGATTTCCTATCGGTAAAGAACGAAATTACGTTTCGAAAAACATAATAAAATTAGGTCCTTCACCGAGAAATCAAAACTACATTCCGAGAAACCTGATACATTGAATGAGCGTATATTTGATGCAAACAACTAAAATAAATGGTTTTTGAATGAAATTCGATATCGCGCCTACCATTTTTACTTTTTCCCGGCTTAGCACGCAAATACGTCCCACTAATGCGAAATCATTGTGACTATTGCGCATTTTGGTGACATCTGATTCCCATTACAGACTGGCCATTCAGATACGAAGCACGAATCTAACGAGAAATTTCAGCGTCCCAGCTTGTGAACAGGTGTTACTTTTGGCTTGTACAACGAAGCATCGTTTCTTCTCTTTCATGCGGTTTAATTCCGAAGAAGAATGTGACAGAATACATGTACGTGTTAGGGTCATAAACAACGAAGTTAATTTCGTAACGACATAATAACATCTGGTCCCCCTTCGGAAAAATCGAAATTACTTTCCGTACAACCTATTTCCAGTAGGTCCTCTATCGAGTCAAACCGAAATTACTTTCCAACGAATCTAATGCAATGAATGCATGTATATCTGAAGCAATAGACTGAAATAAACGAACATGGAGAGAAATTTGCTATCGAAGCAACGACCTCTATAGTTCCGCCACTGTATTCGGGCAAACACGTTTTAATGATGCGAAAGCGACGTCGAGGTCTCATAAACACGTGGCATTTGATTCTCATCACAAACGCGCAATTCACTGGCGAAACACGATTCAAGCGCGAAATATGAGCGCCACAGCGTCAGTGTGCCTGCTACTATTGGAATGTTCGGAGAGTAATTTTGTTTTTCTTCATGCGGATTAATTGTGACGTTGGTTGAGAAGTAATACATTTACGTTATATTTCCGGAAAAAACGATATCACTTTCCGAACAACAGAATATAATTAGGTCCATTATCGGGAAGAAACGAAATTAGTTTCCGAACATCCTAATATAGTTAGGTTCTCCACCGGAAGGAATCGAAAATGTTTCCCGAACAGACTCAAACAATTAAGTCCTCTATAGGGAAAATTCAGAATTACATTCCGAAGAACCTAATAAATTGAATGAGCTTGAATTTCAGGCACACGGCAGACATAATCGGATATCGGCACAACCTCAGCGCCATAATAATCATTCTCACGGCTTCTGCGCTCCATGCGGCCAATCATATTCCAATGATGAGAAATGTACGAGTGCACCGCACATTTGCGTGAATTATGATTCTCACCGCAATCGTGCTTCTCGCTTGGGAATCTGGAATTAGGACGCAAATTTCAGCATTTCCTCCACAGAATACGTGCTATCATTGCGTTGATGGGTGTGGATGAATGCATTTACGCGCCGTGTTCGGAAAGGACAAAATTAATTTCCGAACATCCAACTACAATTAGGACCTATGTTGGGAGGGGGTGGGGCGAAACTCGTAGAGACGTACTACCAAATATTATTATATCCTCTATCGCAATATTACGAAATTATTTACTGAAAAGCCTAAGACAATTCCATGAGCGTATATCCCATGCAAACGACTGACATAAACGGACTTGAACTGAATTTCGCTATCAAAGTAACGTTCATTGTAGATTCTCCGACATTCGCGAGTAAGTAAATTACAATGGTGCGAAATCAATGTGAATATCCCAAATTTGCGTGAATTTTCATTCCCTTCGCAAACGCGCGATTCACTGGGGTTGCGCGATTCGAGCTAGGAATTTTTCAGCTTTTCTGCGTCAGAATACGTATTGCAATTGGTTTGTTCCGAAAGTAATTGCGCCCTTTCCCATGCGGCTTAATTGTGTATTTGCGTGCGAAAGTGTACATATACATCGAAAATTCGCAAGCGCGAAATTACTATACGAAAAACGTAATAGAATGTATGAGTGTGCAGTTGATGCATATGTCAGAAATAAATGGAATTGCAGAGAAATTCGCTGTCAACGTAACTATTTTTATAATTTCGCAGTTGTATGCGCGAAAATACGTTCCAATGATGCGAAATTAGCGTGATATCCGCATATTTATATGCTACTACATCACCATCGAAAACGCGAGATTCAGGCGCGAATCACGATTTGTGTGACAAATTTCAGTGACCCAGCTTCAGAACTCGTGTTATTATTGCTTTGTTCGGCGCGAAATTTCGTTTTTGTTTCAGGCGGTATAAATGTGACGTTGGGTACCAAAAGGTACCCTTACGTCCCCTGATCGGTGAAAACAAAATTTCGTACCACACGACCCAATAGAGATTGGACTTTTATCGGGAAAAGAAAGAAATTAGTACGCGAACAAGCCAATAAAATTTGGTCCTGTATCGGAAAGAACAGAATTACTTTCCGAGAACCATAATACCGAAATGAGTGTATATGTGATGCAAGTCACTAAAATCAACGGATGTTGCAGAAATATGCTGGGAAATGGACGATTTTCATCGCTTCTCTGCCTCTGCGGCAATTAAGGTCCAATGTTACGAAATGAACGCGAATGTCGCATTTCTAACGGGACTCTTCAGTCCCATCGCAAAGGCACTATTCCATTATGCTACGTGACTCAAACCAAGAACTTCTGCGCTTCGGCGTCACAATGCGTGTTTACGTTGCGTTATAAGGAAATTAATTGCGTTTCTCTAATTTTTTAATTCGGCCTAATAATGAAATTGGCTGAGGAAGTAGACATTTACGTCCGTTCATCGGAAAAATCGATTTTGCTTTCCGATCACCCGACTACAGTATGTTCCTCCGGTGGGAAGAAAGCGATCTTACTTTCCCAAAAAACATAATGAAATGAAGGCGTGTATAGTTGAGGCAAAGAATGAATGAAATGGATTTGGATAGATATTCGCTGTTATACCAACGGCTTTTATTTTTCACCAGTGATACAAAATCTGCGTGAGTGTTATATATTAACGTGACATTGCATTCCCATGTCAATCGCGCGATTTCCTTGCAAAGCACGATTCATGTGAGACGAATCACCGTTTTAGAATCAGAATACCTGTTATAATGTGCTTGTGCGAAAATTATGTTCTTCTCCTTCCTTCATGCGGATTAAGTGTAAAGTTGCCTGCGATAGGGCACATTTATGTCCTCTGGCAGGAAAAATTGTATTTGCATTCCGTACAAACTAATTCAATCGTGTCCGGTGTCGAAGATAAATGAGAATTCGAAATTTCATACCGAAAAATTTAATACAAGGAATGGGTGTATATTAGATATAAACAGCGGAAGTTGTCGAACTAGCGCAGATATTCGCCATGACGGTTGCGATATTAACATTCATACCATGAAGTACTGTGTCTATTGGCAGTACTATGCTGTCGTTTCTCGCCCGCAAGTCCTGGCCTGGCTCTCGGTTTAACAGGATAGGTGATGCTATTGATTTTGTGGTTCGACTCTCAAAATGGTGGTAACGCTTTCGAACGGATTGACTCTCGATCTTCCTATTCATTCAGGAAATTAAGGTATCCATCTGCTGAAATGTCTAGTAATTTATCTCTGAGTGGACTAAGCTGTACTCTTTCAACAGCGGGTTGGGTTCTCGCATGGTATGATCATTGGTGAATATCTTGTCTCTATACCCCGTAATAACCTTCTCCATCGGTTTCTCTCCCTGCATCAATATTCGTGCCGTGCATTAAGGTGCTACTCCCAAACTGTGCAGCGGGTTTACTCACAGAAAACCTGGATTGACTCTCGGAATAACACGATGGTGAAGCTATTGACTTAGCGGTTCGAATCTAATAAAGTGGTAACGTTCTCGAAAGTTTTGTCCCTCTATTTTGCTATTCATACATGAAAATAAGGTGATCGTCTGGTAGAATGTCTACTATTTTCTATAGTCGAACACCTAGCTAGACACTCCTTACAGCGGTATAAATGCCCGGAAGTTATGGTATTCAGTAAAGCGTTTGACATTGCACAAATTGGTACCGTTCTGAAACGGTTTGACGCTCTACTTTAATATTCATTCCGTGAATTGTGGTGTCTATCGCCACTA
The DNA here is from genome assembly GCF_051020765.1 of Lasioglossum baleicum. Lineage (NCBI taxonomy): Eukaryota > Metazoa > Arthropoda > Insecta > Hymenoptera > Halictidae > Lasioglossum > Lasioglossum baleicum. The sequence goes on from NW_027469130.1 coordinate 693,320, forward strand.
CTGAGCAGCGGTCTGACTCCTAGAATACATGGCTTGACTCTCAGAATAACAAGATATGTGAAGCTATTGTATTAGCCGTTCGAGTCTAAAAAAAAGTGAGACAACGTTCTCGAACGGCTTGACCATCGATTTTGCTATTCATACATGAAAATAAAGTGTTCGTCGACAAAAATGTCTTAGGATGTGTTTCCGTGAACACTAAGCTAGTTACTCCTTCCAGCGGGTTGGGTGCTCGGATGGTGATGTATTCGGTAAAAAGCTTGACTCCATACCAGGTTGTAACGGTCTCCAGCGGTTTAACCCTCAATCTTACTATGCATACCGTGAATTAACGTGTCCATTGGCAATAAGGTCCAGTGCTTGGACTACCGGAATTCCTAGCTTGACTCTCTAAATAACAGGATAGGTGAAGTTTCTGACATAACGGTTCGGCCTGCAAGAGGGATGGTGATGCTGTCGAACGATTTAACAACCGACCCATCAGGAAATACCAAAATAAAATTATTATATGCTAACAATGAGTACATGAAATGTGCGGATATATGGCCTGCCTCGCAACGGGAGGGCTAAGTCAGTTGCATTCTCGTGTTTGTGTAAGTGTCTCGGACATACATGTGTCGGTTGTGCAGAAATTAATCGAAGAGTTCGAATAACTACATACAATTATTAAATGGCAATTATATATACATTAAATGAGCGGATGGATTGGCCTGACATGTACCGGACGGGTTAGGTTTGAGAAAGATTCTGTTGGGTTCTCGGGATGGGGATAGGTGCTCGCACATACATGTGTATGACATGCGAAGATTACAAAAAGAAAAACAGGAAATAACCAATCAGCTTTACTAAATTCTAATTTTTTAATCCTCTTTTTGCCCTATTCCATAATTTTCATTTTTTATTTCAAAAATTGTATTTCTTAGTAAAGGTGTCTTCAGAATTAATCATAACAGTAAACTACAGTATGCATAAATAAATGGAACACTGGGGAAAAAATGGGTGGTTAATGTAATTATAGCAGTCCATCGAGAAGTGCCTCTCCGGCCTATCGTACGCAACTGCAAGACCTCGTCAGTTGTGTCGCTCCGGATGCGTAGGTACCTATACAGACAATCACATATAATAACAATAAGTTTAACATGATACCGTCCTAAACATACACTCCACTAATTCTAAGGATACTTTTACTAAGAACCACAATTTTTGAAATTAAAAAATGGGAATTATGAAAAGGAGCGAAAAAAAGGAAAAAAATTAGAATTAAATAAATTTGATTTGATATTTCCTGTTTTCTTTGTAATGTTTGCACGTCCAACACGTGTATGTACGAGAGGCTTACCCAAACACGGGTATGCATCCGACATAGCCCTCCCGTATCGAGGCAGGTTACCTATCCGCACATCTTATGTATTTATTATTAGCTGTTAATAAATTTATTTTAGTATTTCCACATTAGTCGGTAGTCAACCAGTTTGTCAGCGTCACCACCTCTCTTGAGAGCCGAACCGCTATGTCAGTAACTTCACCTACCTTGTTATTCAGAGGGTCAAGCCCGGAATTCCGGTAGCGAATCCACTGGACGGTATTGCTAATAGACACCCCAATTCACGGTATGAATACTAAAGTAGAGCGTCATGCCGTTTCGGACCGATACCAATTTGTGTAATTTCAATCGCTTTACCGAATACCTTAATATCCGTGCATCTGACCCACTCAGAGGAGTGTCTAGCTGAATTTTCACGGACAGAAAATAGTTGATATCTTAGTTGAGGAACACCTTGTTTTCATGTGAGAATTGCAAAATCGACACCTAAATTCACGGTACGAGTATTGATGTAGAGATTCAAACCGATGGAGAACGTTACTACGGGGTATAGAGAGAAACTATTGTCCGACGATCTAGGCATCCGAGAACCTTACCCGCCGTAGATAGGGTACAACTTAGGCTTCACAGAAGAATATTACTAGACATTATAGTAGACGGATACCTGAATTTCATGACTGAATAGGATGGTCGAGAGTCAAGCCGTTCGAGAACGTCACCACCTACTTTGAGAGTCGAACCACTAACTCAATAGCATCACCTATCATGTTATACCGAGAGTCAGGCCAGGACATGCGGGCGAGAATCCACAGCACAGTATTGCCAATAGACACAGTAATTCATGGTTTGAATGTTAATGTCGCAACTTTCATGGCGAATATCTGCGCAAGTCCGACAACTTCCGATGCTTAAATCAAATATACACCCATTCGTTGTATTGAATTTTTCGGTGTGAAATTTCGAATTCTCATCTATCTTTCGGTATAGGACACGATTGAATATGGTTGTACAGACTGTAATTACAATTTTTCCTGGCAGAAGACCTAAATGTAGCCTATCCTAGTCAACATTGCACTTAACCCACATGTAGAAAGAAGAAGAAATTAATGTACGCACAACCACATCACAACACGTATTCTGATTATGAAACGCTGGAACTTCTTGCATGAATCGTGCTTCGCAAAGAAATCGCGCGTTAGCCATGGGAAAGAAATGTCACGTTAATATATATTGCTCGCTCAGATTTTGTATCACTGGTGAAAAATAGAGGTTGTTAGTTTAACAGCGAATATCTATTCAAATCCACTTCTTTCATTTTTTGCATGAAATATACGCACCTTCATTGTATTATGTGTTTTGGGAAAGTAATTTCGTTCTTTTCCCGCAGCAGGAACTTACTGCAGGTAGGTGATCGGAAAGAAATATCTATTTCGCCGAAAAACGGACGTAAATGTATTCTTTCTCTGCCAATTTCAAAATTTGGCCCAAATTCTATTGGGTCGTGTGGTACGAAATTTTGTTTTCTCCGATCAGGGGACGAAAGGGTATCTTTTCGCACCCAACGTCACAATTATGCCTCATAAAAAAAAGAGAAAGGAAATTACTTCCCTCACAACACAATAATTGCACGTACCCTTCCGCTGAAGCACTGAAATTTCTGGCTTGCATCGTGCTTTGCAAGTGAATAGCACATTTGCCAAGGGAATCAACTGTCTCGTAAATATGTTAAACACTTCATGATTTCGCATCATAAGAACCTATTGGCTGCATCCAGCGCGGAAACTATAGGATTCCTCACTTTGACAGCGAATTTCTGTCCTAATCCCTTTATTACCGCCGCTTGCATAAAAGCTACACTTGTTCATTGTATTAGGTGGTCCGAAAATTAATTTCGATTGCTCTTTATGGAGGACCTAATTGCATTATGTTGCTCGGATAGTTATTTCTTTTTTTTCTGGGCCGATGGAGAGAGTGTATATTTTCAATGCCAAGTTCGCGATTATAACGTCTGAAACAAAAACGAAATTTCTCACCGAACAAAGCAATAATAACACGAGTTCCAACGCTGGAACGCTGAAATTTGTCCCTCCAATCGTACTACAGAAGTGAATAGCGCGTTTGCCATGGGGACCGAATATCACATATGTATGCGATGCACACCGCTATTTCGCATCATAGGAACGTATTTGAGCGCATACAGCGTGGAAAGCGTAGAAATCGTTACTTTGATAGCTAATATCTTTCAAAATTCGTTTATTACAGTCATATGCATAAAATATGCACTACTCATTAACTGTATTTGGTTCGTCGGAAAGTAATTTCGATTTTTGCCTTTAGAGGACTTAATTGCGTAAACTTGTTCGGGAAGTAATTTCGAATCAGCTCTACGGAGTACATAATTGTATTAGGGTGTTCGAAAATTAGTATAGTTTCTTTCAATCAGCGTACGTAAGGGTATGCCTTCGCAGAAAACATCACACGGAAGGCTCAAGAAAAAGCGCGTTGTTACTTTGTAATCAACCCAGTAATAAACCGTATTGTGATTCCGAAACGCTATGGATTCTTGCATGAGTCGTGCTGCTCTCGTGAATCGAGCGTTTTCGATGGTGATCAAATGTCATGTAAACATGCGGATATCACGCTAATTTAGCATAATTGAATCGTTTTTGCGCATACAAAACTGCGAATCTATAAAAATCATAACGATGGCAGCGAATTTCTCCGCAAATCCTTTTATTTCGGACATATGCCTCAAATACACACTCATTATTACGTTTTTGGTATAGCAATTTCACGCTTGCCAATGTTCGACGTATATGTATTCTTTCTCACCCATATTCACAATTAAACCGCATAAGAAAGAACGCATTGACTTTCTGAACAAACCAATAGTAATACGTATTCTGACGATGAAACGCTATAAAATTTCTGGCTCGAATCGCGCTACCCAAGTGAATCGCGCGTTTGCGAAGGGAACGAAAATTCACGTAAATATGCGATACACGCTTCCCTTTCGTACCGTAGGAACATATTTGCGCCCACACAGCAGGGAAGCTACTAGCTTTTTCGTGAAATCTTTTGAATTTTCTCTCATTTTTGTTCACGGGGTATATGTTCCTAGTCCTAGTATTAAACTATATTCGAGGCCATCACCCAGGCCGTCCCCGGCACGGGCTCACATTGCTGAAGTGAGGCGTTGCATAGCGGCGATTTTACCTCGTATCGTTCACTTAAGGTTTCAGAGCGACGCGAACCACGATTACAACGCACAGATGAGAACTCTGCAACACCCACGCACGTACTTCACTCATTGCCTCAATAGGAAAACAACATATTCGCCACTGAAGCTCGGATCCGCGGAGCACCACGAAACACGTCCGCACTTCTCGAAGTCACACGAGGAAATGTACCGAAACCTATCCAAAACCTAATCTGGGCCTTAGTACGCAGGCCAAACCACCCGCGCATTTAATGTGTTTACATCTGGCATGTAATAATTCTGTTTAGTTATTTCCCATCTTTTTGTTAATTTTTTCATTTGCGTATCCTGTATGTTCAAGAACGTAGACAAAACCCGAGGACGTAACCGTATCGTACTCAAAGCCTAACACGCCACTTGCAAGGCAGACAATTCCACTCGTCCATTTAATGCATTCTCAAATTTTAATTCGATTTATCTATTTTTCGCTTAATTGTTGCATGTCCGAAACTTGTATGCCCTAGGACTACATCCGAACCAGAAAACCTAACGCAAACTTGAGAGCACAATCGAACTATGCTGAAAAACAAACCCGCGCGTTATAAAGCAGGCCAATGCGCACGATGATTTACTGTATTTATTATTAGCATATAATAATTCTATTTTGGCATCTTCTGTTACGCTAGGAGTCAAACCCTTCGGGGCATTTAACATTTGGTAAGGGGTCAAACTTCATATAGAAGGCCTCTACATTCCGAGAACCTATCCCGCTGTACCGAGAGTCGAACATAAATTTCCGGGCATCTGGTTCCTGCACATGGTAGCCAATGGGCAACTTAATTTAATGTACGAGCTGTAAAGGTGAGTATCAAAGCATTCTAGAACGTTACCACCTTCTTTGAGAATCGAACAGCTAAGTCAATAGCGTCACCTATCCTGTGGTTCCGGGAGCACAAGCAGGTTTACCCAGAGTAAATACGCTGAACAGTATCGGCAGTAGATACCTCAACTGACGGTTTGAGTATTAATGTTGAGAGTCAAACCGTTTGAGAACGTTACCAATTGGTATGAAATCATGCGTCTTTCCGAAGGCCTTGCCTTCCGCGAACCTCATGCTCATCATCGAGGGTATAACTTCGTATTCAGAGAAAGAATGTAGTATTCAATTCAGTGACGGACACCTTATCTTCTTGCATAAATTATAAGATCGAGTGCCAAACCGCTCGGCAACGTTACCACGTTCCCTGAGAGTCGAACGGCTAAGTTAATAGCTTCACATATCCTAGGATTCCGAGAGGCATACCATTCCCATTCCGGGTGTAAATTCGCTGAACGATATTGGCAATAGGCACCTTAATTGAAGGCTTAATATTATAGTAAGGAGGCTAGCCACTGGAGAACATTTCCAAGTGTCAAAAAGTTATAATCTTTACCGAGTATCTCACCTTCCGTGAACCTAACACGCTGTAACGAGAGTATAACTTTTGCTCAGAGAAGCAAACCAGTTTACATTTTAGTGGCGAGGCCCTTAGTTTCACGTATAAATTAGAAGATCTAGTGTCGAACCTGTCGAGGACGTTACCACCATATATGGGTACCGAAAGGCTACGTTAGTAGCTTCGCACATGCTGTGATTCCGAGAGACAAGCCATGTATGCCGTGAGTAAATCCACTGAACAGTTTTGGTGATAGACGTCTTAATTCACGGATTCAATCTTAGCACGTTGACGCCGGCGCGGATATTCGGGGTCTGTTTCGTGCGGCGCGCTTCAACTAACGGTCCGTTCCATGGGGTGGCGACGCACGGCACCAAATTATACTGTTCAATGCTTGCGCCTTAATGCCCACTAGCACGTTAACTTCCACTTCGACTCCTCGACGTTTTGATGATTTATTTGCACTCTTCGTCGTTTCGAAGACTCCTTTTGACCGTTTTAATGAAAGTTTTTTACTTTCTCCACAATTTTCCATGGTGCGTTTTGAAAACCCGTGGAGATGGCCGAACAGAGGAAATCTTCCCTTATTGGAGTTTTGGGTCCACAGGTGTTCCCTTGATCTTCGCATAGTATATCTTGAGGGAGGATAAGTCCTCTCACGCGGGGGAGTGGTGGAGCGATCGCTCTCCTACATGGTGAGGCGCCGATACTTCAGGCACGTAATATATACAAATTACATGTCATCCAAGCGCCGTGACCGGAACACTTTCCGTTTGTGTGGCCTCTTGATATTTATGACCCCGCGCTGGGGAACGTCCTAGAGTGTAGAGCACGTTTCCCTTCCCCTGGCCCATTGTCAGCCATGTTCTCCGTGCCAGAGCCCAAGTTCGGTCAAGTAGGGGCTTCGGACCACGAGAAGTTTAGAATATAAGTAATAGGACACTTTCAAACGCAATAATTCTTTAGAAATACTGCGACCGGTTGTCGCACACGACGAAAATAGTTCTAGGACGTAGTGTAAGTTTTATGCGTAAATTATGTTGAGTGCGAGCTGCAATTTCGTCGAATCCCCGACTACCGATATCCAGGCGCCCTGGCAACTTGTAACATGCAAAGGGTCTCTGGGGCTCCGCACTAGAGTTTTGTCTCTAGGATCGCCAAAGAAAGATATATTGCCGGGCTTAGTGGCCGTGCACCATTGTGCAATTTTCCAGAAATATTCCCTTTCCCTTAGCCGATCGCGGGCCTAGGGGTGAGCTGCTAGAGGTATGCGAACTTTGACCAGCCTTTGGGCATTCGGCGGCCCAATCAGACGTTTAGGACCGCCCACACGTAATGATGGAAATCAGTGATTTCTGAGCGAACGAATACTACCCAGCTGGCACTTCTTATATAATGAGTGACATAGTAAGTTGGGGTGTAGACGTTGAGAGTATAGACAGGGACACGTGGTTTACGGAGAGTTTAGAGTTGACGGCAAGTGAAGAAGACTTTAGTTAGTGTGCGTAGTATATATTGTGTGTTGTGCGTAGTTTTTGTGAGGCGCGAGGTCAGTACAGTTCTGAATGGTTCCCGAGTACACATTTCTTCCAGTAGGTTTAAAGGTAGTATGAAGTTTCCTTCCTTCTAGAAAGGCGGTTATCATTCTTCATTTTTCATTTTTGCCCACCTAAATATTAGATAAAATGGATGTGGAATTCAGTAATTCGTCTGATGTATCTGGAATCATGCGAAGGGGACGACGAAATAGAATAATTTCATCATCATCATCGTACACGGCACCCGATAGGAGTACGACGGAAGAAGAAGTTTCGGAGTCTGGTGTAGGGTATCAAGATGATGATGCGGAACGGCGGAAAATAGCTGAAAAATTTGCACCAGAGGAAGAGTATGCAGAAGAAGAAGAGCTACTGATAAAGGAGACGGACTGCGACGATTCAGTTGCATTATATAAATTATTCTTCACGGACGAAATATTGGAGATCATCGAAGAAGAGACGAATAGGTGTGCTGCTCAGTGCATAGCGAATGCAGCATATGGCAGGAGACAACACCAACAAGCATGGAACCCCATTACGAAAAGTGAATTGAATACCTTTATTGGTATCGTGCTTGATATGCGTGTAGTGCAGGTTCCCGAAATTCGACTATATTGGTCCAAAAATGCGATGTATGCGAATGCGCGTATAATGAAAGCAATGAAACGCGATCGATTCTTAGCTATATTGGTGTACTTGCACTTTTCTGGTAATGCTACGGCTAGAACCGAGGATCGGTTATACAAAATCCGAAATGTGCTGCATAAAATTCTTCATGCATTCCAAGATGCAGTACAACCCGGTAAAAGTATAGTAAGTGACGAAATTATGGTTCCGTGGACAGGGCGCCTTAATTTTCGTCAATATATACCAGGTAAGCGGCACAAGTACGGAATAAAACTGGACAAATTCTGCCTTCCGGACGGATGTGCATATTTATTCCGGATGAATTGAAACGTGAATTCTAAAAGCACATTCTCATGATGTAGTCATGACATTGATACGAGATCTATTATTCAAGGGCCGGATTTTATTTACCGACAGTTTTTATACATGTATTCCTTTAGTCTAAGATCTTCTCACCAAAGCAACATATATTTGCAATACATTCAAAATGAATAGAAAGTTTCTACCGCCACAGGCAAAGCAGAAACAGAAACGGAGCAACATTATATCTCTCCGAAAATCGAAGCGGCGTGAAATTTTTAAAGTGGACCAACAAAAGTCCCATCTGTATGTAAACCACTCCGAGATCTCACAATTGCGCCATTATTCGTGGCAAAGATGATAAATTAAAACCAGGCACCGTTTTTCCTACAATACTGCGAAGGAGAGAGTTGATATATCAGGTGAAATGTGTTCCTATTATAGATGTTAACGGAAAACGGTAGAATGGTATAGGAAAGTTATTATGGAGCTAATATGCGAGACCTCTTTAGAAAATGCATGGTACGTCCACAGACAGTGGGGAACCAAGCGTTACCAAATCTATAATTTAAAGAGAAAATTATTGATTATCTATTGACGAGTGTTGAGAATCCCTCTAGTGCAGAGCTAGTAGGATGTAGACGGAAAAAACATTTTTTAAGTTCACACCAAGGGCCTGCGAGGAAGATGCGGAAAAGATGTAACGATTGTTGCAAACGCTTAAAAAACTTAAAGCGTACATAGTTCGCCACAAACAAAAGAAAAAAAGTAATGACCTTTTGTGGCAGATGTCCAGATAAGCGGCACCTTGTTTAGATTGTTTTAAAAAATTGCATCGGTAACATAAGTCGTTATATTTTATTTTATTCAATGTATTAGGTAAATTGTACATTACGTATTTTGTGTCAAATGTGTGATTATAAGGCAGATATGTTAATGTATAATGTTAAATTAATAAAATAACATTTTGTACTGCGCATTTATTGATTAACAAACGTGGCCCATCGGTGATGCATGCCGCGCAGCGGAACAATCTAGTATGGGCCACCGGCTGTTCATGCCGCCGCAGGGAACAGACAAGGATGGGCCACCGATGATTCGGGCCGGAGTCATCGTGTTAAATTACAGTATCTATAAATATATGAACGACTGGGAAGAAACGCATACGGTATAATATCAAGGTTTGGAAGATTAACGAAGATCGTCCAGTTGCGCCACACGGAGCTGCCGTATGCAACTACAAGACCTCGCCAGTCATATCGCTCCGGCAGCCTATGTACGTGTACAAGCACTCATATAAAATAACATCATGCATAAATAAATATTATCATATACGTAATTTCATCTAATTCCATATACACTTTTCCTAAAAAACACGGTTTCTGAAATTAAAGACTGCAAGTTATGAAATAAATCGGAAATGTCATAAAAATAAATTGCAGAACGTAGAAGTAAATGGAAACCGGCCAAGCAATGCTTACTGTACATTGGTGAGGTTGAAGAAATAAACAAAGACCATACGCTATTGTCGCTTCCGATTTGATTTCGCAACTACAAGGCATCCATAGTCGCGGCGCACCGGCAGCGTAGGTACGTATACAAACAATCGTTCAAAATGACAACAAATTTATCACAGTATTGTCTAAAACGTACAATCAACTAATTGGAGAGACACAATTTCTAATAAAATCAAACTTTGAAATTTAGAAAAATATCGAAAATATCATAACTGTAAATTACAGTACGCATAAGTAAATACAATGCTGCCAACGAATGCATAAAATACAATATCAAGTATAAAGAAATTAACGAATACTGTACAGTAGTGTGTCTCCGATCTACGATACGTAGCTACAAACCCACTCCAGTGGTGTCACTCTAAGCAGCGTAGGTGCGTATACAAATGTAAATTAAAAATAAGGTTAACAAAATAATGTCATACACGTGCGCTCATCTAATTCTGTAGACACTTTTACTAGGAAATACAATTTTTGACATAAAGAATTGGAAATTATTATGAAAATCGAAAACATTCTAATAGTAACTTGCAGTGTGCCGAAATGAATGGATGACTGCGGTAAAATGCATGCGGTACAATATCAAGGTTAGAGAATATAACGATGAACAATAACTAGTGTCGCACCGATCTACCGAGCGCAGCAACAATCAACTCCAACCGTGTCCCTCCGGAAGTGTAGGTATATACGCAGACAATCGCATAAAATAACAGTAAGATTAGCAGAATAACGTACAAAACGTACAATCAAATAATACCAAAGACACTTTTACGACGGAATACGAATTCTTATACCGAAAATTGAAATTCTGATAAAAACTGAAAATATCATAACAGTAAATTACAGTATGCGTAAACAAATGGTTGACCAGGAAAAAACGCATTCAGTACAATATCAATGTTAAAGAAATTATCATCTAAATCATATATATCACAATATATCGTATAAAATGACAAAGAATTTAACATAATATTATCATAAACGTACGCTCAACTAATTTCAAAAGCACTTTCACTAATATGTAAAATTTATTATGCTAAAAATTGAAAATTTAAAAAAAAAAGGCAAAAATATCAAAACAGCTAGTTACAGTATGTAGACATCAGTAGAAATTTCCGACAGAAAACAATCGGCACAATATCAAGGTTATACAAATTAACAAGCACCATACAGCAGTGTCGCTCCAATCTAGCGAACGCAACTACAAGGCCACTCCAGTCGTGTCGTTCCGGAAGCGTAGGTTCGTATACAGATGGTCATATGGAATAACAATGTGTTTAACAAAATATTGTCATAAAAATACACTCATCTAATTCCCACGGCACATTTCCTGAAAAATACAATTTTTTAAATTAAAAATTGGAAATTATGAAAGAAAACCGATCGCATCATAACAGCAAATTACGGTATGCGTAAATAAATTGAAAACTGTGAAAGAATGCATACGGTAAAAATGCGAGGTTAACGAAAGTATCGTAGACCATTCAGTAGTCCCACTTCGTAATGCAGTACGCAACTACAAGAACAGTGCAATCGGTTCGCTGCGGCAGCGTACGTACGCATGCAGACAATCATTCAAATAACAACAAATAAAACGAAATATTGTCATAATCGTACACTCAACTAATTCCGAAGACACATTTTCGAAGAGACACAATTTTTTAAGCAAAAATTTGTAATTCTGGAAAAAATAGCAAATATGACATCATTATATTGCAGTATGTATAAATAAATAGAAAACTGGGAAAGAATGCATACGGAACAAAATCAAAGCTGATGAAATTAACAAAGACCATCCAGTAGTGACTCACCAATCTACTATACGCAATTATAAAAGCACTACTGCCGTGTTGCTCCCCGGATATGGGTACATATTGTGACAATCGTATAAAGCAACATTAAGTTTAACAAAATAGTGTAATTACCGTACACTCAATTAATTTCAAGGCAGGTTTTGTAAAAAATACATTCTTTCAAACTAAAGATTGGAATGTTTTAAGAAAATCGAAGATATCATAACAGTAGATTACAGTATGGAGAAATAAATTGAAAATTGCGAAAGAATGCATACGGTAAAATATCATGGTTAAAGGAATTAACGAAGATCATACAATATTGTCCCTCCGATCTACCGAACGCAAGAGCAAGACCACTCCAGTCGTGTCTCCCCGGCAGTGGGGATATGTGTGCAAACGATAGTATAAAATAAAAATAAGTTTAACAAAGAATCATCATATACTTAAGCACTCAACCAATTCCAAGCACTCGTTTGCTAAGAAATCAAATTTTTTACAATAAAGATCGAATATTTTGAGAAAAGAAATCGAACATATCATGACAGCATATTGCAGTACACATAAATGATTGGAAAACTGGGAAGAAATGCATACGGTACAAGATCAAACTTAAAGGAATTAACGTAGACCATCCAATGTACCCCTCCAATCTGTCGTATGCAATGACAAGGCGGCGCCAGCCGTGTCTCTCCGAAAGCGTAGGTACGCATACAGGCAATCATATAAAATAGCAGATACTTTAACAAAATAGTGTCATATGCGTACACTCATTTAATTCCAAACACACTTCTTCTGAGGAATACAATTTTTTAACCTAAAGATTAAAAATCATGAAAAAAGTCGAAAATACCCTAATAGTAATACTCAGTATTTATAAATAAATAGAAAACTGCGAATGGATGCATGCGGCACAGTCTTATGGTTAAAGAAATTTACGAGGACCATCCAGTAGAGCTACTTCGATCTGCAGTACGCAGCTGCAAGCCCACGCAGGTCGTGTCGCTCGCGAAGCGTAGGTACGTACACAGACAATCACAAAAGTCAATAACGAGTTTAGCAGAGTATTGTCTTCAGTAAAAACACAACCAATTCAAAGGAAGCCGTTACTTTGGTATAGAGGTATATAAATTAAAAATTGAAAATTTTGAATGAAATCGGAGATGTAACGCTAAATTAGAATATGTTTGAATAAATATGAAACATGGGGAGAAATGCATACAGGTCAAAATCAAGATTGAAGGAATAAATGAAGATCATCCAGTTGTGCAGCACCGACATTCCGTGCGCAAAAGCATGACATCGCCAGTCGCGTTGCACTCGCAGCGTAGGTAATTGTATAGAGAATCATATAAAATAGCAATAAGTTTAACAAAATTTTGTCATTAGCGTAAACTCAACTGATTCCAAAGACACATCCCATAAGGAATGCAATTTTGTAAACTAGAAATTTGAAATCTTGAAGAAATCGGAAATATCATAACATTAAATTCGAGTATGCATAAGTAAATGGAAAATTGGGCGAGAATTCCTGCGGTTCAAAGTCATGGTTAAACCGACTGACGATAACCATACTGTAGTGTCGCTCCGATTGGCCGTACGAAGCAGTAGGACGACTCCTGTCGTGTCGCTCCTGCAGCGTATGCACGTATACAGGCAATCATATAAAATAAAAATATGTTAATCAAAATATCATCACATACGTTCGCTCCACTAATTACAAAGGCACTTTTACTACGAAATACTATTTCTGAAGTTACAAATTGGAAACTTTGATGAAAATCGAATATATCATCACAGTAAATTGCAGTATGTAGAAACAAATGTCAAACTACGAAGGAATGCATACGGTACAAAATCAGGATTGAAGATATTATCGAAGACCAATCAGTAGTGCCGCTCCGCTCTGGCGTACGCAACTAACAGACCTCGCCGGTCGTGTCGCTCCGGCAGTGGGGGTATGTGTACAAACAATCGTATAAAATAAAAATAAATTTTACAAAGAATCATCATATACTTAAACACTCAACTAATTCCAAGCACTCGTTTGCTACGAAATCAAATTTTTTAAAATAAAGATCGAATATTTTGAAAAAACAAAAATCGAACATATCATAACAGTCAATTACAGAATATAAAAGCAAATCGATAACTGGGAAGGATGCATACTGTACAAAATCAAGGTTAAAGAAATTAAGGAAGGCCTTCCGGTATGCCGCTCCGTTCTGCCGTACGCAAATGCAAGACCTTGCCAATCGTGTCGCTCGGCAACCGTAGCCACGTATACAGTCTATCATATAGAATACCAATGAATTTAATATGATATTGTCGTAAACGTACAAACAAATAATTCCAGTGACACTTTTACAAGGAAATACAATTTTTGAGTCTAAAAATAGAAAATTTTGAAAAAAGTCGGAATCATCATGAACGTAAATATCAGCATTTGCAGATAAATTGAAAATTAGAAAGAATGCATATGGTAAAATATTATGGTTATAGAAATTAACGAGGGGCATACGGTATGCCCGTCCTATCTGCCGTACGCAGCTACACGACCACTCCAATCGTGTCTATACGGAATCGTAGCTACGTATACAGGGCAAGAATATAAGATATTAACAAGCTTAACAATGTATTGTCATAAGCTGAAACTCAACCAATTCAGAAGGAGCCGATACTGAGAAGTACAGCTTTTTAAACTAAAAATTGAAAATTTTGAAAGAATGTCGAAAATATAACAGTAAATTGGAGTAAGTATAAATAAATAGACAAAATGTGGTGAAACGGATGCGGGTTAAAATCAAGGTTAAAGAAATTAAGGTATATTACCCAGTTGTACTTCTCCAATCTTCCGTATTCAACTAAAACATCAATCCATTTGTGCAGATCGGCATCGCCAATAGCCATGCGGTGACGCACAGGGTTACATCACAACGATCTACCATACGTAGCAGCAAGTTCACATCCAGTAGTGTGGTTCCATTAGCGTAAGCACGTGTACAGACAATCATATAGTACAACATTAAATTCAACTTAATATTGATACAAACGTACGCTCAACTAATTCCAAATGCACTTTTACTAAGAAATACAATTTCTAAAATATATAGTTTGCATGTTGCGAAGAAAACGGAAAGTATCATAACAGTACATTACATTATTTGTAAATAAATTGAAAGCTGAGAAAGAATGCATGCGGTACAGTATTCAGTCAAATGAAATGGAGTCAAACTACATACTGTATAAGGTCATGGTTCAAGAAATTGGCGAAGAGCATCCAATAGGGTAGTTCGGACACACGGAACGCAACTACACGACCGCGCCAGCTGTGTCGCTCCGGAAGCGTCGGTACATATACAGAGAATCATGTAAAATAATATTGAATTTAACAAAATATTGTCACGAACGTACACTCAACTAATCCCAAAGACACTATAACAAAGAAATGCTACCTTTTAAACTAAAAACTGAAAATTTTGAAAAAAAGTCGAAGATATCATAGCAGTAAATTACAGAATGTGTAAATAAATGGGAGACTGGAGAAAAAGTATGCCGACCAATATAATGTATACACAACTTAACGAAGATCATACAGCAGTGTCGCTCCGATCTTTCGTGCGCAACTACAGGTCCACGCCACTCGTGTCGCACCGGCAGCATAGGCAAGTATCGAGACAGTGATATAAAATAACAATGTATTAAAAAAATTTGTCATAAACGTACACTCAACTAATTCCAAAGTAACTTTTACTCAGAAATTCAGACTTCAAACGAAAAATTGATAATATTGTAAAATATTACGAAATTACTGTAACAGTAAATTACAGTATGTATAGATAAGTGTACACTGGGAAGAAATACATACGCTACAATATCAAGGTTGGCGATGTTAACGAAGATCATACAGTAATGTGGCACCGATCTGCCGTGCGCAACTTCAAGACCTCGCCCGTCGTGTCGCTTAAACAGTGTCGGTACGTATACAGACAGTCATGTAATGTAACAATATGCTTATCAAAATATTGTCATAAATGTAAACTCAATTCGCTCCAACGACACTTTTACCATGAAATACAATTTTCTAAACTAAAAATTCAAAATTAGAAAAATTATCGAAAATATCAAAACGATAAGTTACAGTATGTAGAAATAAATAGAATGCTGCGAAAGAAGGCATGCGGTACAATATTATGGTGTGGGATGTTATCGAAGGCCATACAGTATGCCGCTCCGATCGGTCGTACGCAGGTACAAGTCCACTCCAGCCGTGTCGCTCAGGAAGCTTAGGTGCGCATACCGGCAATCATATAAAATGAGAATAAGTTTGTGAAGGTGACGTCGCGTGCGTGCACTCAACTAACTCCAAAGACACTTTAACTAAGAAAAGCTATTCCTTAAAATAATGATTAATAGCTTTGAAAACAATCTACAGTATCATACACCAAATTACAGAGTGTCTAAATAAATATAAAACTGGAAGAAGTGCATACGGTACAGAATCAAGGTTAAAGAAATTGACGAAGATCATACATTGTTATCACTCTGATTTATCGAACGCAACTTCAAGACCACTCCAGGGGTGTCTTTCGTGAAGCTTAGGTACGTATACATATAATCGCATGAAATAAAAGTAAGTTCAACAAAATAATGTCATAAACGAAAACTCAACGAATTCAACTGACACCATTAATGGGAAACACATTTTTTAAAACTAATAGTCGGAAATTTTGAGAGAAATCGAAAATATCATATCCATAAGCTACAGTTTGTATAAATAAGTGGAAAGCGGAAGAAAAATCCATACGGTATGTATTATGATTAACGAAACTAACGAAGTCGACCCAATACTGCCGCTCCGATCTGTCGAAAGCTGCTACGAAATATCGCCAGTCCTGTCGCTCAAGCAGCCTAGGTATGGGTACAGACAATCTTATAAAATAACAAAAAGCTTACCAAAATCTCGTCAGAAACGTACACTCAGCAATATCCATAGATGTTTTTCCTAATAAATACAAATTTCGGCAATAAAAATTGTAAATTATGACAAAAATCAAAATTATCATCACGTTAAGTTACAAAACGTAGATATGAATGGAATACTGGGAAACAATGCAAACGGTACAAAGTGAAGATTAAACAAGTTAACGAAGTCCATCCAGTAGCGCCGATTCGGTTTGGAGTTGCGCTACTTAATGAGCTCGCCAGTCGTGTCGCTGCGACTGCATATGTTCGGATACAGACAATCATATATAATAACAGTGACCTTAACAAAATATAGTTATATACTTACACTCAACTAATTCCAAAGACAGCATTACGGTGGAATACTATTTTATAAGCTATATATTGATAATTTCGGAAAGAATCGAAAATATCACAGCAGTAAATTGCAGTATGTCCAAATAAATAGAAAATTGCGAACATATGCATAAGTGACTAAATCATGGTTAAGGAACTTAGCGTTGAGTATGCAGAAGTACCGCATCGACCTGCTGTATATAACTACAAGACCCCGATAGTGGTGTTGCTCCTGCTGGAATTGTACGTATACAGAGGATCATATAAAAAAAATAAGAATTTAAAAAGGTAATGTCATAAATCTGCACGGAACTTATTCCATAGATACATTTACTATGAAATACAATTTTTTAAAATAAAAATTGAATATTTCGATGAAAATCGAAAATATCACAACAGTAAAACAGAATACTTGTAAATAAATAGAAAACTGCCAGAAAATGCATACGGCACAAAACCAAGGTCATAGAAATTAACAAGGACCATCCAGTTGTGTCTCTCCGAAATGGTGTACGCGACTACCAGACGTGACCACTCGGGTAGCTCTGGCAGCTTAGGAACGTATAGAGACAATCATATATAATAACAATAAGTTCAACAAAATATTCTCATATACGTGCACTCTTCTAATTATAAAGATACTTTTACAGAAAGAAATACAATTCTTTAACATACAAATTGGAAATGTAGAAGAAAATTGAAAATATCATAACAGCAAATTACAATTTATATAAATAAATGGAAAACCGCGAAAGAATGTATTCGGTACAATAGAATGGTTAAAGAGATCAACCAAGACCATCCACCAGTGCCGCTTCGAGCTACCGAACGCAACTAAATGACATCGCCAGTCGTGTAGTTCCGGCAGCGAACGTAAGAATATAGAACATATAACATAGCAGTAAATATAACAAAATATTGTCATAAACGTACACTGAACTAATTCGACGGCACTATTCCTAAGAAATACAAGTTTTAAAAGTAAAAATTGGAAATTTTGAAAAAAAAATCGAAAATATCATAACCGTAAATTGCAGTATGCATAAACTAAATGGAAGATTGGGTGAAAATGCATTTGGTTCAAAATCAGGGTTAAAGAAATGAACGAAGACCATCCAGTGTGCCGCTCCGATCTGCCTTACGCTGCTTCAAGACCTCGCCAGACTTGTCGCTCTGACAGCGTAGGTACGTATACAGACAGTCATATAAATTGGGAAAGAATTTAACAAAATACTGTAATAAACGTACACTCAACCAATTTCAAAGACGATTTTACTATGAAACACAATTCTTTTAACGAAAAATTGAAAATATCGAAGAAAATCGAAGATACCGTAACAGAAAATCACAATACATATAAATAAATGGAAAGCTGGATAAAATGCATGCGGTACAATATCTGGATTAGAGAAATTAACGAAGATCATACAGTAGTGCCTCTCGGATCTGACGTACGCAACTACAAGACTTCGCCAGTCGTGTTGTTCCGGCAGCGACAGTACGTGTAGAGACAATCATATGAAATAACAATAAGTTTAACAAAACATCGTCATATACGTACACTCAACTAATTCCAAAGACACTTTTAATAAGGAACACAATTTTTTGAAATATGGAGTGACAATTTTGAATATAATCGAAAAAATTATAACAATAAATAACATTGTGTATAAACAAATGGCAAACTGGGAAAAAATGCATACGGTATAATATCAACGTTAAAGAAATTAACGACGGCCATCCAGTAGTGCCGCTCCGATCTGCCGTACGATGCAACAAGGCCTCGCCAGTCGTGACCCACCGAGATCGCAGGTACTGATACAGTCAGTTATATAAAATAACAATAAGTTTAACATGATAATTTCATTATCGTTCTCTCTACTAACTCCAAAGGCACATTTACTATGAAGTACAATCTCTTAAACTAAAAATTGAATATTATGAAAAAACAGGATAATATCATAACAGTCAATTACAGTATGTATAAATAAATGGAATGCTAGAAGAAAAAGCATACGGTCCAAATCAGGGTTGAAGACATAATCGAAGACCATCCATTAGTGCCGCTTTATTATGGCGTACACACATATAAGACCTCGCCGGGCCTGTCGCTCCGACAACATAGGGACGTGCAAAGGTAATCGTATAAAATGCCACTAAGATTAACACAATTCTGTCGTGAACGTACTATCAACTAATTCCAACGGCTCTTCAACTAGGAAACAATTTGTTAGAATAAAATTTGAGAATTATGAAAAAAATCGGAAATATCTTACGAGTAAATTAAAGTAAGCCTAAACAAATGGACGTCTGGGAAAAATGCATACTGTACAATATCATGGTTAATGAAATTAACGATGGTCATACAGTTACGTCGATCCGATCGATCATACGCAACTGCAAGACCACTAGGGTCGTATCGCTCCGGCAGTATTGGAACGTGTACATTCGATCATATAATACAAAAACAAACTGAACAAAATATTGTCATAAACGTACAATCGACTAATTTGAAAGACACTTTTACTATGGAATCGAATTTTGTAAATTAAAAATTGTTAGTATTGAAAAACGTCGAATATTTGCTGACAGTAAAATACAGTTTTTATAAATTAATAGAAAAGAGGGGGGGGATCCATACACAACATAATGAAGGTTAAATATATTAACGGAGAACAACCTATAGTGCCGCTCCTATATGCCATAAGTAAATACAGTACGATTCTAGTCGTGTCGCTCCGGCAGTGTAGGTACCTATATACACAATCATATAAAATTACAGTGAATTTAACAAGATATTGCCATAAACGTAATCTCAGCCACTACCAATGTAACTTTACCTAAAAAATACAATTTTTGAAGCAGAAAAATACAGATTGCGAGAAAAATCGAGAATATCAAAACAGTAAATGAGAGTATGTAGAAATAAATAGAAAACTGCGAAAGAATGTATACGGTACAATATCAAAGTTAAAGAATGTAATGAAGATCATATAGTATTGTCCGTGAGTTCTGCCAAACGCAACAACATGATCAATCCAACCGTATCTCTCTGGAAGCGAAGGTACATATACAGACAATCGTATAAAATAACAGTAATTTTAACAAAATAATTTCATGAACGTTCACTCAAATAGTTCCAATGTCAACTTCACTGAGAAATACAATTTGCTAAACTAAAAATTGAGAATTAGAAGAAATACCGAAAATATCAAAACCGTAAGTTACACTATGTGGAAATATATCGAAAACTGAGAAAGAAGGCGTACGGTGCAATATTATAGTGAAGTATGTTACTGATGGCCATACAGTATGCAGCTCCGATCTGCCGCACGCAAGTACAAGTCCACTCCAGCCGTGACGCTCCGGAAGCTTAGGTGCGCCTACCATCAATCATATAATATAGCAATAAGTTTCACAAGATAACGTCACGAGCATGCACTCATCTAATTCCAAAGGCACTTTTACTAAGAAAAGATATTTTTTTAGACAATGGTTGTAGGTTTTGAAAAATCGAAGATAGCATAGCAGTAAATTACATTGTGTAGAAATATATGGAAAAAGTGCGAAAAGATGGATATGGTTCAAAATCATGGTTAAAGAAAATATCGAGACCATCCAGTAGCGCCGCACCGATCTACAATAAGCAACTTCAAGACCATTCCAGTCGTGTCGCTTCGGAAGCGTAGATGCGTATACAGACAATCATATACAATAACTATAACTTTATCAAAATAATTTCATAATCGTACACTGAAGTAATTCCAAAGACATTATTGCTGTGAAATACAGTTTTTTAAATTAATAGTTAAAAACATTGAACAACAAATCGAAAATATCATAACAGAAAACTGCATTATGGAGAAACAAAGGAAAAATTGCGAAAGCATGCATACGGTACTATTTCATGGTTAATGATATTAAAGAGGTCAGACAGTACTGTCGCCCCGATCTACTGAAAGCAACAACAAGACCACTCCAGTCGTCTCCCTCTGGAAGCTTAGGTACGTATTATGACAATAATATAAAATGGCAAAAAATTTAACGAAATACAGCCTAAAACTTATACTCAACTAATTCCAAAGACACTATTCCCAAAAAATAATATTTTAGAAATTTTGAATTGAACGATATGATGAAAATCGGAAATATTATAAAAGTAAATAACAGTATGCAGAACAATATAGAAAACTGCGAACAAATGCATACGGTACAATATCGGGGTTAAAGATTATTTCAAAGACCATGCAGCAGTGTGGCTCCGAACTACGGAACGCAAATGCGGAACCACACC
The DNA here is from genome assembly GCF_051020765.1 of Lasioglossum baleicum. Classification (NCBI taxonomy): domain Eukaryota; kingdom Metazoa; phylum Arthropoda; class Insecta; order Hymenoptera; family Halictidae; genus Lasioglossum; species Lasioglossum baleicum. The sequence goes on from NW_027469130.1 coordinate 714,649, forward strand.
AGTCGTGTCGCTCCGGAAGCGTAGGTACGTATAGGGATAATTATATAAAATGACAAAGAACAAACCAGAATATTATCATAAACGTACACTCAACTAATTCTATGCATACTTGCACTAATAATTGAAATATTTAAAATTAAGGATAGAAAATATAGAAAAGAATTGGATATTTCACAACAATAAGTTACCATATGCAGAACTAATCAGAGAAGTGTACATAATGCAGACGTTACAATACCATGATTAAAGACATTAACGAAGACCAGCCAGTATTGTCGCTCCGTTCTGCCGAACGCAAGAACAAAACATCGCTAGTTGTGTAACTGCGGGAGCGGTAGTGCGCATACAGGCAATCATAAAAATATCAAAGAGTTTTACCTGATATTGGCATAAACCTAAACTCACCCAATTCAAATGAAATTTTTATTATGAAATACAATTTTTAAAATTGAATATTGAAAATGTTGGAAAACATGGAGAATATCATAACGATAAACTACATCAAGTAGAGATAAACAGGAAATAGCGAAAGATCGCATGCGGTACAACATTAAGGTTAAAGAAATTAATGAAGACCATCCGCTATGCCGCTCCGTTCTGCCGTACGCAACTAAAAGACATTGACAGTCGTGACGCTCGGTAGCGTAGGCACACATACAGGCAACACATACAATATCAATATTTCTAACAAATCATTGGCATGAACGTACACTCAGCTAATTTGAATGACACTTTTGATACGAAATACAATTTTTGAAATTAAGAATTGGAAAATTTGACGAAAACGAGAATGCCATATCAGTTAATTGCAGTATGCAGAAATAAATGGATGACGCGTCAACATTGCATACGGTAAAAAATCATTCTAACAGAAATTAACGAAGACTATCCAGTAGTGCGGCATCGATCTGCAGTACGGACCTACAAAACCTCGTCAGTCGTGTCTCTCCGCCAGCGTACGTACGTAAACAGACAAACATGTAAAATAACAATAATTTTAATGACATAATGTCATAAACGTACACTCAACTAATTCCAATGTCACCTTACCAGAGAGATATAGCTTTTCAAAGTAAAAATTGAAAATTTTGAAAAAATATCGATAATATCAAATCAGAAAGTTACAGTGGGTAGAGATAAATAGAAATCTGCGAAGCAATGCAATTGGTACAATATCATGGCAATTAGAAAAATTATTCAATATGCCGCTCCGATCTGCAGTACGCAATTACAGAACTATATGTGAAGTAAAACACCTGGTTCAGAGGGAAGAACTAGCATATAATTTAGCCTCTAGCGTCATAATTTCAAGCATGAATTAGAAGATCGAGGGTCAAACAGTTCGAGAACGTTGCCTACTTCTGTGAGTGGCGATCTGCTAAGTCAATAGCTTCATCTATGCAGTCATTCGGAGAGTCGAACCTGGTGTTGCTGGAATAAACACACTGAACAGTAGTGGCAACAGACACCTTATGACACGGCTTGAATATTAACGTAGACCGTCAAACCATTGTAGATCGTTACCTGTTGGTATAGAGTCAACCACTTTACCGATTTCCTTACCTTCGGTGAAGCTATCCTGCCGATTCGAGAGTATAACCTCATGTTGAATTTATTATACATTCCAGTGTCGCGCACCTTAATTTCATGTATGATTTGGAAGATCGAGCGTCAATCCGCATGAGAACGTAGCCACCGTCTTTGAGTTTGGCACAGCTACGTCAATACTTTCAGCTATCCTGTAATACCGAATTAATGTAGGAAGTCATGTCGTCAGAGAACATTGCAAATAGTTATAGATACACTCTATTTGCAGACAGCGTTTCCATCCGAGATCGTATCCCGCTGTATCGAGAGTATGACATTGTGATAAGAGAAACAAATTAGTACACATTTGCGTGACGGGATGCTTTATGCCATGATAGAATTAGAGGATCGAATGCTAAAGCGTTCGAGCACGATACCACCCTCTTTGAGGGTCGAACGGCCACGCCAATAGCTTCATCCGTCCTGAGATTCGGAGAGTCAAACCAGGTATTCCGGGAGTAAGTCCGCTGAAGAGTTTTGGCAATCGTCTTCCTCATTCACGGCTTGAATATTAAAATAGAGCGTCAAACCGTTTGAGAACTTTACCAATTACCATGAAGTCAATCGTTTTACCAAAGACATTACATTCCGCGCACGTCACCCGCTTCATCTAGAGCAGAACATCGTGATCGGGTGGCGAATTAGTGTACATTTTAGTTTCGAGCACATTAATTTCAAGTATGAATATTACAGACAGTTTGACCCTCGATCATCTCAAGCATACATGAAATTATGGTGCCCATCACTGCAATTTATACTAATATGTATCTCTGAATACGAAGTTATACTCTCGATACATCGGGTTAAGTTCTCGGATGGTATGGTTTTATGCAAAACTTTTGACATTATCCCAATATGTAACTGTCTACAAATGATTGACTTTGTACTTTAATATTCAAATCGTGAACTAAGGTGTCCATCTGCAATACTGTACAGCGGACTGACTCCCGGAAAACCTGGTTTGACTATCGGAATAACAGGATCGGTGGAGGTACTGACTTAGCTGTGCGACTATCAATGAAGGTGATAACGATCACGGGCGATATTACACTGCATCTTCCTCTTGTTAAATACAATGAAAGCGTCCGTCTACGAAAAAGTCTACTAATTTGTTTCCATGCAGACTAAGCGAGATACTTACTGCAGCGGGTTATGTTCTCGAAGGGTAAGTTATCCGGTATGAAGTTTGACCATAATCCAGGAGGTACAGTTCTACGATGCTTGGAATCCCTATATTACTATTTATACCGTAAATTAAGTTGTCTATTGCCTATACTATACCGCCGATTTACTCCCGGAATACCTGGTTCGACTCTCAGAGAAGGGGCCAATGTTCTCGAACGAATTCACCAGCGATCTTCAAATTCTTGCATGAATTTAATTTGCCATCACTAAATTGTATACTATTGTGTTTTCTTAAACACGTAGCTATACTGTCGATACGGCGGGCTTTCATCTCGGACGGTAAGGCATTCGGTAAAACGTTTGACTTCGTAGGGATTGGAAACGTTCTCAAACGGTTTGACGATTCTGTTTAACATTCAATCCGCGAATTCAGGTGTCTATTGCCAACTCTGTACGGCGCATTTACTCTAGGAATATCTGATTTGTCTTTCGGAATCTCAGGATTGGTGAAGCTATTGACTTTGCTCTGTGCGACACTGAAGAATGGACGGAACGGTCTCAAGCGGTTTGACTCTCGATCATCATATTAACACACGAAATTATGATTACCGCACTAAAATGTGTACTAATCTGTATCTCTGAACACGAGGTTACTCTCTCGATACAGCGAGCTGCGTTCGCGGAAAGTAAGGTCTTCGGTAAAATGTTTTACTATATACCAATTGGAAACGTACTCGAACGGATTGTCTCCCTACATTGTGATATTCATACCGTGAAGTGAGGCGTCTATTGCCAATACTGTTCATCGAATTTACTCACTGAATAACTTGTATGGTTCGTGGAATGACAGGATACGTGAAGATATAGCCAGAGCTATGTGACTCGCAAGAAAGGTGTAAACGATGTTGACAGGCTTTACTCTCGATCACCTTATTCATACCTGAAATTAAGGTGCATGTCACTAGAACGTATACTAATCTCCTTCACTGCACACGAACTTATACTCTCGAGACAACGGGATAAGTTCCCCGAAGGTAAGGTCTGCTGTAAAATGTTTGACAGTATACCAATATGTAACGTTCTACAACAGAGTGACGCACTATTTTAATATCTCATTCCGCGGATTAAGGTATCTATTGCGAATACTTAACAGCGCATTTATTCCCGAAATAACTCGTTTGACTTTCGGTACCACACGATGTATGAAGCTATAGACATAGCCATTCAAATCTCAAAGAATATAGTAACTTCTTCGAATGGTTTGACGCTTGATCTCCTTACTCATAATGAAGTTTTGGTCCCCGTCACTAAAATGTTTACTTAATTGTTCCTCTGAGCACGAAGTTATACTCTCAGCACGGCGGGATATCATCTCAGAAGGTAGGGCTGTCGGTAAAGTTTCTGATTCTATACCAATAGGTAACGCTCTTAGACGGTTTGTTGCTCTACTGTAATATTCAAACCGAGAATTAAGGTGTCTATTGCCAAACCGCTTCAGGGGACTTTCTCCGAGAATACCTGGTTTCGCTCTCCGACTCCCAGGATAGGTGAAACTATTGACTTAGCCGTTCGTGGCTGACAGATGGTGGTAATGATCTAGAACGCATTGGTCCTCGATATTGATGTTTACACACAAACATGTGTTGCTTGTCGGTTAAGATATCTACTAATATTTTTCCGCGCACATGAAGCAGGACACTCGCTAAAGCGGGTTAGGTTCTCGGAAGGTATGCTTTTCGGTAAAAGGTAAGACTTCATTCGCACTGGTAACGTTCTCGCGCAGTGTGTCGCTCTATTCTAATATTTTCTCCGCGAATTGTGGAATCTATTGCCAATAATGTGCAGTGCATTTACTCCAGGAATACCTGGTTTGACTCTCCGAGTCACTGGATAGGTGAAGTTAATGACTTAGCTGTTCCATTCCCAAAGATGGTGGGAACGTTCTCGAACTGTTTGATTCCCGATTATTTTATTCATTCATGGAAATAAGTTGTCCGCCTGCTAAAATGTCTATTAATTCGTTTCCGCGTGCACTATGCACGATACTGGATACAGCGTGTTGGGTTCTAGGTAGGCAAGGTATTTGGTAAATAGTATTACTTTATAATATAATAATTGGTATTATAATTATAAATACTATTATAATTGGTTATGATCTCCAATGGTTTGACTCTATACATCATTATGCTTACCGACAATTAAAGTGTCTTTTGCGAATTCTGTCCAGCGGATTAACTTCTGGAATTCCAGGCTTGACTCTCGGTATCACATGATAGGTGATACTTAAGACTTAGACGTTCTAGTCCTAAGGAAGTTGGTAGTGATCTCGATCGGTTTGACATTCGTTTTTCTTATTTGCACATGAAATTATGGATGCTGACACTATGATATATACTAATATGCTTTCTTGGACGCGAAATTTTACTCTGGATATATCGGGATATGTTCTCGCAAGGAAAGGCCTTCTGTAAAAAGGTTGACGGTGTAGCAATATGTAGCGATCAACAATGGTTTGAAACTGTTCCTTCATATTGATAACGTTGTATAGCGTGTCTAATTCCAATACTGCATTGCGGGTTTAGTCGCGGAATACCTTGTTTGTCACTCGGAATCACAGGATAGGTGAAGTTATTGGCGTAGATGTGCGACAATCAAAGAAGCTGGTTCATTCTCGAACGGTTTGATACTCGATCTTCTAACTCGTACAGGAAATTATGGTGTCCGTCTCTAAAATGTATACTAATTTGTTCCTATGAATACCATATTATACTCTCGGTACAGCGCGATATGCTTTCGGAGGGAAAGGTCTTGATTATAGCGTTTGACATTATCGGAATTGGTAGCATTCTCAAACGGCTTGACTCGCTACCATAATATACATACTGTGAATTATTGCGTCGATGCCAGAACTGTTCAGATTATTACTCCAGCAATAACTGGTGTGACTATCAGTATCGCCGGATCGGTGAAGCTATTGACACAGCTGTGTGACTCTCAATTAAGGTGGTAACATTCTCGAACCGATTGACCCTGGATCTTCTAATTCATACATGAAATGAAAGTGCTCGTTACGAAAATGTATACTAGTTCGCACCTCGGAATGCGCTGTTATTCTCAGAATACAGCGAGTCTGTTTTTAGGAGGGTGAGGTCTTCGGTAAAACATTTCACCTTATAGCAATTGGTAACTTTCTACAACGAATTCACGGAGTGCATTAAGATTCAAACTGTGAATTAAAGTGTCTGTTGCCAACACGGTTCTGCCGATTTGCTGCCGGAATAACTAGTTTGACTCTCGGAATCACACGATTGGTGAAGCTATAGTCATCGCCGTTCGTCTCTCACAGAAGGTGGTTACGTTCTAAAACGGTTTGACCCTCGATTATTTAATTCATTCATGAAGTTATGGTGCCCGTCTACTGAATTGGAGACTAATTACTTTCTCTGAACCCGAAGTTATACTATCGATACAGCGGGTTAGTTTTTCTGAGGGTATGGTCTTCGTTAAGACGTTTGACTGTATAGGAATTGATAACGTTCTCAAACGTTTGCACGCTCTACTTTAATATTCAAACCATGAATTGAGGTGTCTGTTGCCAATAATGAACAGCGCATTTACTCCCGGCATATCTGGATTGATATTCGGCAACACAGGGAATGTGATGATAGTGACTTTGTCGTTCGACAATCGAAGAAGGTGGTAACGTCATGAAATGAATTGACCCTCGAACTTCAATTTCATAAATGATACTCAGGTGCTCGTCACCGAAATGAATATTAACTTCCTTCTCTGAGCACGAAGTTATATTCTCGATGACGCAGGTGAGGTTCGCGGAAATTAACACCTTCGGTAAATCGTTAGACTTTACACCAAGTGGTAACGCCCGCTAACGGTTTGACCATCTATTGTAATATTCAGACAGTGAATTAAGGTGTCTGTAGTCGAAACCCTTCAGCGGCCTTACTCCCGGATTACCTGATTTGACTCTAGGAATCACTGGATGGGTGAAGCTATTGACCTAGGCGATAGTCTCACACAGAAGGTGGCAACGTTCCCGAACGGTTTGATCTCGATCTTTTAATTCATTCATGAAGTTAAGGTGCTCGCCACTAAAATGTATAATAATGTGTTTCCCTAAATACGTAGCTATACTCTCGAAACGGCAGGTTAGATTCTTGGACGTTTAGGCCATCTGTACAGTGTTCGACTTGCTATCGAACGGCATCGTTGAATCTTAACTCACGGTATGAATATTAAAGAACACAGTCAAACTGCGGGAGAACGTTAGCAATTACTGTAACGTCATACTCCATACCGGAAACCTTACCTTTCGAAATAATAACCCACTGTATCGCGGGTATGACTTCGGGTTCAGAGAAAGAAATTAGTGCACATTTTGCCAGGTGGACACCTTAATTCTATTTATGAATTTGAAGATCGGTGGTCGAAACGATCCAGATTGTTACCATTTTCTTTGAGTGTCGAACGGCTGAGTCAATAGCATCACCTATATTTTGCGATTCTGAGAGTCAAGCCTGGTATGCCAGGAGTAAATGTGCTGAACATTATTAGCAATAGACATCTTTATTCACGGTATAAATATTAAAGTATAGCGTCAAACCGTTTGAGATCGTTAGCACCCTCTCTGAGGGTCAATCGGATAAGAAAGTAGCTTCATGTGCCCTGTGACTCCGAGAGTGAGACCGTGTATTCCAGCAGTAAATACGCTCAACAGTTATGGCAATAGACACCTTAATTCACACTATGAATATTAAAATAGAGCGTAAAACCGCGGAAGTACGTAACGTATTTGTATAGAGTCAAGCTCTTTCCCGAAGGCCTAACCACCAGAGATGCTAACCCGCTGTATCGCGCGTATAACACCGTGTTCAGTGAAACAAGTTACACAACATTCTAATGGCGGGCACCATAACTTCACGTATGAATAAGAAGATCGAGCGTCAAACCGCTAGAGAACGATATCACCTTCCTTGAATGTTACACTTCTATGTCAATAGCTGCACCCATCCCTTGATACCGAGAGGTAATTCAGGTATTCCAGAAGTAAATGCGCTGAACAGTATAAGTTTAACGGATGGCCTCAAACGCTTTGACGCTTTACTTTTCTATTGAAGCCGTGAAAAAAGGTGCCTATTGGCAATAGTGTTCAGCGGATTTACTTCGGGAATACCTGGCTTGACACTCCGAATCATTGGATAGGTGAAGCTACTGACTTATCAGTTCGACGCGCAAAGAGGGATGTAACATGCTGATGCGGATTGTCACTCGAACTTCTAACACATACATGGAGTTATGGTGCCCGTAATTAAAATGTATTGGAATTTGTTCCATTGAACACTATGTTATACTCACAATACAGCGGGTTATAATTTCGGAAGGCAAGACCGCCGGAAAAAGTTTGACACTGTACCAATAGGTAACGGTCTAGAAAGATTTGACTCTGTACTCTAATATTTACACTGTGAAATAAAGTGTCCAATGTCCATACCGAGCAGCTGATTTCTCCCGAAATACCTGGCTCGTATCTTGGCATCACATGATGGCTGAAGCTGTACACTCAGCCGTTCTATTCTCAAAGAAGGTGATAACGACCTCGAACGTCTGACTTTCGGCTTTGCAATTCGTTCATGAAAATACGGTCTTGTAGTAGCGTTCATTAGATCGGAGCGTCACTGCTGTATGACCTTTGTATATATTTTTAACCTTAGTATTGTACAATATTAATTCCTTCGTAGTCATGTATTATATTTCATATGCTGTAATTCAGTATTATGGTATGTTCGATTTGTCATAACTATAAATTTTTGTTTAGAGATTTGTAATTCTTCGTAAACGTGTCTTTGGAAATAGTTGAATGTACATATATGAAAATTTTCTGCCATGCTTGTTGTAACATTATATAATTATCTATATGCGTACCTACGCGTCCGGTCCGACATGGCTGGATTGGTTTTGTAGTTGCGCTCGCTAGATCGGAGCGACAGTGCCGATAGGTCTTTGTTAATTTCTTTGACCTTGATATTGTATCGTTTGCATTCCTTCTATGTTTTCTGTTTATGTGTACATACTGTAATTTACAGCTACGATATTTTAGATTTTTTTCAAAATTCCAAATCTTTAATTTCAGAAACTGTATCGTACATGAAAAGTGCCTTTGAAATTAGTTAAGCATACGTTTGTGACAATACTTTGTTATATTCCTTGTTATTTTATATGACTGTCTCCATATGTACCTTCGCTGCCGCTACGACACGACTGGAATCGTCTTGCAGTTGCGTTCCGTAAACGGGAACGACACTACTTAATGGTCGACGGAAGTTTCTATTGCCTTGATATTGTACCGTATGCATTTTTTCCCAGTTTTCAATCTATTTATACATGCTGTAATTTTCTGTTATGTAATTTCCGATTTTTCTTTAAATAATCAATTTTTCCTTTCATAGTTTGTGTTTCTTGGTAAAAGTGTCTATGGTGTTTGTTAAGGGTACTTTTACGTCATTATTTTGCTAGAATTATTGTGATTGTATATGATTGCCCGTGTACGTATCTACGCTGTCGGAGCGACACAAATGGCGAGGGCTTGTAATTGCTTTGGGCAGCACGGTGCGGCATTACTGGACGGTATTTGTTAATTTCTATAACCTTGATTTTGTACCGTATGAGTATTTTCTCAGTTTCCCATTTATTTATGCATTCTGTATGTTACTGTTATGATGTTTTCGATTATTCTTCAGAATTTTCAATCTTCATCTTAGAAAATTGTACTTTTTAGGAAAAGTGACTTTGGAATTAGTTCAGTGTACCCGCATGACGTTATTTTGATTCATCTAATTGTTATTTTGTATGATTGTCTGTCTACGTACCTACGCTGTTTGCACGACACGACTGGGGATGTCTTGAATTTGCGTACGACAGAACGGAGTGACACAACTGGATGGTCGTTGATAATTTTTTTACCTTGATATTGTACAGTAAGAATTTTTTCCTAATTTTTCACATATTTGTACATACTGTATGTTACTGCTATGATATTTTCACTTCTCCTAAGAAATACAATTACTGAAATAAAAAATTGGAGGGTTTGAATAAAATCGGAAATATCATAACAGTATGATTGATCACAGAATGTAGATATAAATAGTGAATATCGAAGGAATGCATTCGTAACAACATAAAGGTAGGAGAAATTAACGAAGGTATTGCCGTAGTGTCAGAACGGTATGGCGAACCCACCTGCAAGACCATTACAGGCACGTCGATCCGGAAGCGTATGTACTTATAAAGACAATTATGTAAAATAAAAATATGTTTCATCATAATATTAGCATAAACGTACACTTGACTAATTCCAAAGACGCTTTCACAGACAAATAAATTTTTTTAAACCAAAAACTGAAAATTTGGAAATGAATTGGAGATATCATAACAGTAAATTACAGTATGTAGCCATAAACAGAATACGGAGAAATAATGCACACGGTACAATATTAAGGATAAAGAAATTAACAAAGGCCATCCAGTATTCCCCACCGATCTGTCGCACGAAATTACAAAACTTCGCCAGTCGTTTCTCTCTGGCAGGGTAGGAACGTACGCCATCAATCATTCAATATAACAAAGAATTTAACATAATATTGTTATAAGCGTACACACAATTAATTCCGAAGACCCATTTCACAAAAAATACAATTTTTGAATCTAAAAACTGAAAATATTGATGAAAACCGAAAATATCATACACTAAACTAAAGTATGCATAATTAAATGGATGACTGGGTAAAAATGCATACAATGCAATAGCAAGGTTTGAGAAATTAGCGAAGACCATCCAGTAGTGACTCTCCGTGTTGTCGTACGCAACTACGAGATCACTCCAGCCACGACACTTCGGATGCGTAGGTGCGCATACAGATAACCATATAAGGTAACAATAAGTCCAACAAAATAATGTCATCAACGTACACTCAACTAATTCCAAAGGCACCTTTGCAAAGAAATACAATTACTGAAAACAGAAAATTGGGAATTTTGAAAAAAATCTAATATATCATAACAGTAAATTGCAATATGCATAAGGAAATGGAAAACAGGGACAAAATGCATACGGCACAACACCAGGTTTAAAGATATTAATGATACCCATCGAGTACTGCTGCTCCGATGTACAGAACGCAACTACAAGACCTCTCCCGCTGTATCGCTTATGGCACAATCAATGCGTATAGAGTCAATCATTTAAAATGACAATGACGTTAGCAAACGAATGTCATAGACGCACACTCAACAAACTCCAGAAACACTTTTACGGAAAAATACAATTTTTCATAATAAAAATAGAAAATTTTTAAAGAAAAGGTAGAAAATATGAAAACATTAAGTATAGTATGCAGAAATTACAAGAAAACTGCGAAACAATGCAAACGGTACAACATCCAGGTTAATGAAATTTACAAAGAACATACAGTAGTTCCGTTCCCATCTGCCGAATGCTACTGCAAGATCACTCCATCAGTATCGCAAGCTTTGTGTGAGTACATATACAGACAGTCGTATTAAATACCAGCAACCATAACTGAATAATGTCACAAAAGTACACTCATTTGATTCCAGAGACGTACTTACTGAGAAATACAGTTATTCTGAACTATAAACTGAAAATTTTGAAAAAATTCGAAATCATCATAACCGTAAGTATCAGATGGTATAAATAAACGTACAGCTGGGAAAAATTGCATACATTACGAAATCATGGTTAAAGAAATTTAAAAAGGCCATCCAGTATTGTTGCTCCATACTGCCGTACACAACTACATGTCTTCGCCAGTCACGACGCGCTGGCAGAGTAGGTACGTATACTGACAATCATTTAAAATAACAATATTATACCAAAATATGGTCATATACGGACACTCAACTAATTCCAACAACACTTTTACTCAGAAATAAAATTTCTTAATATAAAATCTGAATGTTTCCAGAATAATTGAGATATTGTATCAGAATATAATAGTTTGCATAAATAAATGGAGAACAGGGGAAAAATGCATATTGCACAAAATCGAGGTTAAATAAATTAACAAAGTACATGCAGTAGTGCCGCACCGTTCTGCGGTAGGCAACAACATTACCACTCTAGCCGTGTCGCTCCGGAAGCGCAGGTACGTACATAGACAATAATATAAAATTGCAATATGTTTAACAAAATAGAGTCATAAACGCACACTGAACTAAGTGCAATGACGCTGTAACTAAGAAATACCATCTTTTAATCCCAAATTTGAAAATTTTGAATGAAATCGGTAATACCATATAAGTTAATTACAGTATGTGTAACTAAATGGAAAAATGGGGAAAAGGCATACGGCACAATATTGATGAAAGGGAAATTAACGAAAATCGTACAGTAGAGTCGCTTTGATCTACCGAACGCAACTGCAAGCCCACGATGACCGTTCAGTCTTGTCCTCCGATCTGTCGAATGTAACCACAAGACCAGAGCTGCCGTAGCGCTACGGACGCGTAGGTACGAATACAGTCAATCATATAAAGTAATAATGTGCTTTAGAAGATATTATCCTGAACATGCACTCAAATAATTCCATAGACACTTTTCCAAAAAATAAAATTTTCCATGTTAAAAATTGGGAATTGTGATAAGAATCGAAAGTACTAGAGCAGTAAATCGCAGCATGTATAAATAAATGGAACATTGTGAAAGAACGCATACGGTTCAATATCGTTGTTGAGGAAACTAGCAGAGGTCATGCAGTAGTGCCGCTTCGATCTACAGAGAGCAACTACAAGGCTAACTCCAGCCGTGTCCCGCATGGCACCGTAGGTGCGTATAGAGCCAATCATTTAAAATGACAGTAAGCTTTACAACATAATATAATAAACGTACCCTCGCATAATACCAAACACACTTTTACTGAGAAATACAATTTCATAAAATCGAAATTGAAACTTTGGGACCAAAATCATAGATATCGAAACAGTAAATTACAGTGAGTAGAAATAAATGGAAATCTGCGAATGTATACAAACGGTAAAATATTAAGTTGAAGGAAATTAACGAAGACCATACACCAGCATCGCTCCTATCTTGTGAACGAAATTACAACATAACTCCAGCCGTACCGTTCCGGAAGTACAGGTACATACACAGACAGTCGCAAAAAATACGAGAAAGATTAACAAAATAATGTATGAAGCGTACAATCCACTAATTCCAATCGCACTTTTACTAAGGAAAACAATTTTTATAATAAAAATTGAAAATTTAGAAAAAACTGAAAATATCATTACAATAAATTACAGTATGCGTCAATAAATGGATGGCACGGACAAACGCATACAGTACAATATCATGGTTAATGAAATTAACGAAGATCATCAAGACCTGTCGTTCCGATGTAGCGAACGCAACAGCAAGACGAATCCAGTCGTGTCGTACCGGCAGCGAAGGTACATATGGAGATAATCATGTAAAATATGAGGGAATATAACAAAATAATGTCACAAACATATGCTCAACTAATTCCAAAGGCACTTTTCATGTACGATACATATTCTGAAATTAAAAACATGAAATTTGAAAAAAAAAATCGAAAATATCATAACATTATTTTACAGTTCGTGTTCAGGTAAAGAAATTGTTCCCCGTTTCAGCGACGGGCACATTAACTACATGCGTGCATTAGAAGGTCGTACGTCAAACATTTCGAAATCGTTACCACCTTATGTGAGAGACGAAGGGCCTAGTGAATAGCTAAACCTATCCCGAGATTCCGAAAGTCATCCAGGTATTCCGAGAGTAATTCCGCGGTACAGTATCAGCAAAGGCCACCTGAGTTCACGGTATAAATATTAATGTTCGGAATAAAAACTTTGTAGGTAGGTGCACATAGGCATAGTGTCAATCTGTGCCGCGAAGTCCTTACCTTAGGAGAACGTATCCCGCTGTATCGAGAGTATATCTTCGTGTCCAGAGGAACAAATTAGTATACATTTTACTAACGTTCAGCTTATGTTCAGGTATGAATTCGAAGATCGAGCGTCAAATAGTTCGGGATCGTGACCTGCTACTTTTAACGTCGACGGCTAAGTAAACAGATTCATCTATAGTTGTGTTTCCGAGAGTCATGCCTGGTATTCCAGGAGTAAATCCGCTGAAGAGTAGTAGCAATTAACACCTTAATTCAAGGTTTGAATATTAAAGCAGGCCGTCAAGCCGTTGCACAACACTACCAATTCGTGTAGGGTCAAACTTCTTACAGAATGCCTTACCCTCCGAAAAACTGACGCGCTGTATCGGGAGTATAACAACGAGATTAGATGTACGAACTAGTATACGTTGTAGTGACGAGCACCATAATTTGATGTATGAATTAGAAGTTCGCGGGTCAAACCGTTCCAGACCGTTTCCACCTTCTATGATATTCGAAGATCTAAGTCAATATCGTCACATATTCTGTGTCTCCTGCAGACATACCAGCTATTCACGGAGTAAAACCTCTGAGCACTAATGGCTATTGGCACCTTAATTCATGGTTTGAATATTAAATCGGAACGTCAAACCGTTGTAAAACGGTGCCTATTGGTATAGAGTCAAACATTTAACAGATAGCCCTACCTTTGGAGAAGGTAACCAGCCATATCTATAGTATAACACCGCGATTAGTGAAAGAAATTAGTAATCATTTCAGTGACGGGCACCGTAACATCATGTATGAATTAGAAGATCGAGGGCAAAGCTGTTCGAGGGCGACACCACCCTCTTTGGACACACGAAGGGCTAAGTCACTACCTTAATCTATCCTGTGATTACGAGAGTTAAACCAGGTATTCCTGGAGTAAGTCCGCACAACAGTATTGCCAATAGACACCTTAAGTCACGGTTTGGATTGCTAAGTAGAGCAGCAAACCGTTTGCGAGCATTGCCGATTGGTATAAAATCAAACACTTTACCGAAGGCCTTACCTCCCGCGAACCTCACCTGCTGCATCGAGAATATATGTTAGTGTCCTCTGAAAAAAATTAGTATCCATTTTAGTGACGAGTCACTAAATTTCATGCATGAATTAGAAAATCGGCGGTCGAACCGCTCGAGATCGTCGCCTCCTTCTGTGTGAGTCGAATGCCTAAGTCAATAGCTTGAACCATCCTACGATTCCAAGAGTGAAACCAGGTATTCCTAGAAAAAATCCGCTGAGCAGTATTAGTAATAGACACTTTAATTAAATAGAGCGTCAGACAGTTTGAGAACGCAACCATTTGCTAGAAAGTCAAACGCTTTACCGAAGACCATACCATCCGAAAAAGTTGCCCGCTGTATCGAGGGTGTCACTTCGTGCTCAGAGAATGAAATTAGTCTCCATTTCAGAGACGGGTTGCATAGCATCACGTATCAATTACAAGATGGATAGTCACAATGTTCGAGAACGATGACACATTCTGTGAGAGACGAGCGGTTAAGTCAATAGCTTCACCGATCCTGTGATTCAGAGAGACAAGCCAGGTATTCTGGGAGTAAGTCCGCTAAAGAGTTTTGGCAATAGACACCTTAATTCACGGATTGAATATTAAAGTGAAGCGTTACACCTTTCTAGTGGGTTACAAAATTGTATATAGTCAAACCATTTACCGGATACTCTGCCTTCCAAGAGCCTAACCCGCTGTAGCGAGTGTCATGCTGAGTGCACACTGAAAGAAAGTAGTAGACCTTTTAGCTGGCGAATACCTTTTCTTCATGTATGATAAAATAATCGGCAATGAAACTCTTCGAGAACGTTCCCACCATCTTTGGGAGTCGAACGGCGGAGTCAATAGCGCTACCTATATTTGTGATTTCGCGAGTCAATCCTGGAAATCCTGGAGTAAATCCGATGAACACTATTGGCAAAAGTCACCTTAATTCTCGGTATGCATATTAAAGTAGAGCGTCAAAGCGTTAGAGAACATAATCTATCCTTATGAAGTCATACTATTTACCGAAAACCTTATGTTCCTAGAACCTAACCCGCTGTGTCGAGTATCATGCTTAGTGTCCACAGAAATCAATTAGTAGACTTTTTAGCAGACGCACTGGATTGTTTCATGTATGAATAGCAAAATGGAGAGTCAAACCGTTGCAGAGCTATTCCGCCTTCCTTGAAAGCTCCACATCTATGTTGATAGCATCTCCTATCCTGCGATTCCGAGAGTCAGACAACGTATTCTTGGCGCAAGTGCGCTGATCAATATTGGCAATAGATACCATAATTCGCGGCATAAATATTAAGGTTCAGAGTTAAACCGTCGGAGAGCATAACGAATTGGTATAAAGTCAATCTTGTTAGCCTATACCTTATACTCCGAGAACGCAAGCTGCCGTAGCGATAGTCTTGCGTGGGGTTCACTGGAACGAATAAGTAGACATTTTGGCAGACTGCGACCGTAATTTCATGTATCAATAGGAGGATCTTGTGTCAAACCGTTCGAGAACGTTCTCACCATCTGTTAGAGTCGCACTGTTAAGTCAGCAGCTTGACCCATCCTATGATACCAAGAGTCAAACAAATTACTATACATTTTACTATACATTTTATTGACGAGCACCTTAAATACAGGAATAAATTAAAAGATTGAGTTTCAAACCGTTCGATAACGTTGCCACCTTCTGTGAGAGACGAACGGATAAGTCAGTAGCTCCTACTATCCTGTGATTCGGTCAGTCAATCCAGGTATTTATGGGGAAAGTCCACTGGACAGTATAGGCAAACGACACCTCAGTTCACTGTGTGCATATTAAAGTACAGCGTCGAACTGTTGTAGAACATTACATATTGGTATGAAGACATCCTCATGCCCGAAGGCCTTACCTGTCGAGAAGCATACCCGCTGCATCTAGAGTATGGGTATCGTATTCAGAGAAACACATTCGTATACATTACAGCGATGGGCGCCATCATGTCATGTATTGCTTAGAAGACCGCATATTAAACCGCTCGAGCACGGTACCACCTTCCTTGAGGTTTGAACAGCTACGCCAATAGCATCACGTATCCTGTGTTTCCGAAATTCAATTTTAATCCAGGTATTCCGGGAGTAATTGTGCTGAACAGTATTGGTAAAATATACCTGAATCCCCGGATTGCGTATGACAACAGAGCGTTGCTACCGTGTGAGAACGTAACAGTTCCTTCGAAGTCAAACGCTCTACCGAATGCCTTATCGACCAAGATGCTAACACACGGTATCGAGAGTATAACTTGGAGTTTCGAGAATCACATTAGTATATAATTTAGTCACGTCACCTTAAATTCACGTATGAATTTGAAGATCGGTGGTGAAACCATTCAAGACCGTTACGACCGTCTATGAGAATGGAACTGCTAAGTCAGTAACTTCAGATGCTTAGTGCTTCCGATAGGCTTACCAGGTATTCCTTGTGTAAATCCGCTGAACAGTATTGGAAATTGACACATTATTTCGCAGCTCGAAAATCAGAGTAGAGTGTCAAACGGTTGCTGATTTTTACCTATTGGTATATAGTCATAATTTCTACCGTGGGCCGTACGTTCAGAGAACATAACCCGCCGAATCGAGTGTATTATTTCGTGTTTCGAGAAGCAAATTACGATTCAGTTTAGTGGCGGGCAACTTAATTTCAACTATGAATAAGAATATCGCGAGTCAATCCGTGCGAAAACGTTATAACCTTTTTTGGAAGTCGCACAGCTAATTCAAAAGCCTTGCCTATCCTGTGATTTGGAGAGTCAAGCTAGTTATCCCGGGAAGCTGTCCGCTCAACAGTATTGTCAATAGACCCTCTAATTCGCGTTATAAATATTAAACTAAAGTGTCATACCGTCAGAGAACATTAATAATTGGTATGGAGTCATACTTTCTACCGAAACCATGCCTTCCGTGAACCTATCCCACTCTAGGGAGTGTCTTGCTAAATGCTCACGCTAACAAATTTGTAGACATTTTATCACATGGAAACATTAGTTTGATGTATGAGCAGCAAAAGCGGGAGTCATACCGTTCAAGAACGTAACTACCTTCTTTGAAAGTGGCATATGAGCGTCAATAGCTTCACATAACCTGCGAGTCCGGTAGTCAAACTTGATACTCCGGGAGAACATTCGAAGCAGAGAATTCGCGCTGGATACCTTAATTCGCACTTCCACTGTTAAAGTAGAGAGTCAAACGGTCGGAATACATTACTAAACAGTATATAGTCATTCCTTTGGCCAAATACCTCATCTTCTTAGAACACCTGCTGTAGCGAGTGTCTTGCATAGTGCTCACGGAAACTAATTATTAGATATTTTATCAGATGGAAAACTTATCTTGATGTATGTATGAGAAGATCGAGAGTTCATCCGTTGGAGAACGTTACCACCATCTTCAAGTGTCGCCCAGCTATGTCAATAGCTTCACTTGTCCTGTCCTACCGAAAGTCAAACCAGGTATTCCGGCATTAAATACGCTGAACAGTATTGGCAATGGACAACTTAATTCACGACATGAATATTAAGGATGAGACTCAAACCATCGGAAAACATTACCTATTTTTATAAAGTCATTCTTTTTACCCAATTCCTTATCATCCGGGAATCCAACCCTCTGTAGCGGTTGTCTTTCTTAGAGTTCACAGGGACGTATTAGTAGACGTTTTAGCTGACGGACACCTTATTTTCATGTACGAATTGAAAAGTCGCGAGTCAAACCACTCGAGAACTTTACCACCGTCTTTGAGGGTCGCACAGCTAAGTCAAATGCTTCACCTACCATGTGAACCCGAGAGTCAGGCTAGGCGTTGCGGGAGTAAATCCGCTGAAAACTGGTGGCAACAGGTACATGTATCCGCGGTATGTATAGTAAGGTAGAAAGTCAATCCCTTGGAGAACATTGCCAAATGGTATAAAGACCTTCCTTTT
This sequence comes from Lasioglossum baleicum, assembly GCF_051020765.1. Taxonomy (NCBI): domain Eukaryota; kingdom Metazoa; phylum Arthropoda; class Insecta; order Hymenoptera; family Halictidae; genus Lasioglossum; species Lasioglossum baleicum. The sequence goes on from NW_027469130.1 coordinate 733,308, forward strand.
CCGAATATCTCACCTTCGGTGAACCTAACCCGCTGTATCGAGTGTATATCTTCCTGTTCAGAGAAACTTATTATTATACATTTTAATGACGGGCCCCTTATTTACATATATGAATAGAAAAACCAAGATCAAAGTCTTTCGAGAATGTTACCGCCATCCTTAACATTCGAACGGCTAAGTTAACAGCTACACATATCCTGTGATTCTAAGAGTCAAACCAGGTAGTTTGCGCTAAACCCGCTGTACAGTATTGGCATTGAACACGAAATTTCATGCTGTCTGTGTTAAAGAACAGAGTCAAACTATTGTTGATCGTGCCCTATTGCTATATAGTGAAACTATTTACCGAAGGCCTTTCTTTCCGAAAAGCTAACCCTCTGTACCGAGATTATATCTTCATGTTCGGAACAGCAAATTACTATACGCTTTGGTGACGGGAACATTAATTTCATGTATGAATTAGAAAATTGAGTCAAGTATTTCGGGAAGGTTATCGCCTTCCTCGTGAGCCGAACGGCTAAGTAAACAGCTTCAACTATACTGCAATTCTGCCCGCCAAACATGGTACTCCGGGAGTAAATCCGCAGACGAGTATTGGCAATAGACACCATAATTCACGGTTTGAATATTAAATCATGCCATCAAGCAGTTGTTGAACATTGTCTACTCGTGTAGGGTCAAATTTATACAGAACGCCTTACACTCCGAAAAACAGACCCGCTGTATCGAGAGTATAACAGCGTGTTCAGAGAATGAAATTAGCCTTCATTTCAGTGACGGTCACCTTAACTTCATTTACGAATTAAAAAATCGATTGTCAAACGGATCCAGAACGTTTCCTCCATTCCTGAGAGTCGCACAGCAAAGCCAATAGCTTCAGCTATTCAGTGATTCCGAGAGGCACACCAGGTATTCCGGGAGTAAACCCGCTGTACAGTATTGGGAATAGACACCTCAGTTCACTGCATGAATATAATAGTATGGAATCAAAATGTTTCAGAACATTACCATATGGAAAGAAGTCAAACTTTTTGCAGGATAACATACTTTCCAAGATCCCATCCCGCTGTATCGGGAGTAATACTTCATGTTCAGAGAAACATATTAGTTTACATTTTAGTGACGGTCACACTAATTTCATGTATGAATTAGAAGATCGAGGGTCAAACTTTCCAGAATGTTACCGCCTCCTTAGAGAATCGCGCAGCTATGCCAATTATTTAACCTATCCCGTGAATCCGAGAGACAAACCAGGTTTTCTGGGAGTAAGTCAGCTGAAAACTATTGGCAATATCCCATATGAATCAGCGGCATGTATATAAATTTAGAGCGTCAATCCCAAGGAGAATATTACAAATCGGTATAAAGTTCTGCTTCCTCCGCATAACTTACCTTCTGCGAACCTATCCCGTTGCACCTAGAGTTTATCTTCGTGCTCAGAGAAAATATTAGTATACATTTTAATGACTGGCACCATTCTTACACATGCAAATTGAAAAATCATGCGTACGACATTTCAAGGACGTTACCACTTCCTGCAAGATTCGATCGGTTTAGTTAACAGCTTCACATATACTGCATCTCCATGAGTAAAACCAGTTAATCCACGTCTATACACGCTGAACAGTATTGGCATTAGGCACGCAATTTCACGGCATAAATATTAAAGTGCAGAGTCACAAGATGATGCAACGTTACATACTGATATATAGTCAAACACTATACTGATGACCATTGCTTCTGAGAAACTAACGCGCAATATCGAAAGAATAACGTCGTGTTCTGAGAATGAAATAAGTTTCTTGCGAGAACGTTACTACCTTCTGTGAGAGACGAACGACTAAATAAATAACTTCGCATAGCCTGCGATTGCGAGAGTCAAACCAGGTATGCCGGGGGTAAATCCGCTGAACAGTATTGGTAGTGGACACTATTTATTCACGGATTCAATGAGAATGTACAGAGTCGAGTTGCTGCAGGGCATTACGTATTGGTACAGAGTAAAACATTTACCGATACCGTTACCTTCCGAGATCCAAACTCGCTGTATCGAAAGTATATCTTCATGTACAGTAAAAGGCAATAGTGTACGCATCATTGACGGGCACATCGATTCCATGTATGAAATGGAATATCGATGGTTAAACCGTTCGTGAACGTGACCACCTTCATTGGGATTCGATCGGCTAAGTCAGTAGCCTCACCTACACTGTAATTTCGAGTGCCAAACCAGGTATTCTGGGAGTAAATCAGGTGAAAAGTATTAGCAATAGATCACTTGATTTACGGTTTGAATTTAAAAATGCCGCGTCAAACCGGTTAACAGCGCTAGAAATTTGTACATAGTCGTTCTACAAACCGAAGGCCTTACCTTCCGCGATGCTCACATGCTGCATCGAGAATATATGTTAGTGTTCTCTGAAAAAAATTAGTATCCATTTTAGTGACGAGTTACTAAATTTCATGAATGAATAAGAAAATCGGCGGTCGAACCGCTCGAGAACGTTGCCACCTTCTATGTGAGACGAATGCCTAAGTCAATAGCTTGAACCATCCTGCGATTCCAAGAGTGAAACCAGGTATTCCTAGAAAAATTCTGCTGATCAGTATCAGTAATAGACACCTTAATAAAATAGTGCGTCAAGCAGATCGAGAACGCTACCAATTGCTGGAAAGTCAAACGCTTTACCGAAGAACATACCATCCGAAAATGTAGCCCGATGTATCGAGAGTATCACTTCGTGTTTAGAGAAAGAAATTAGACTCCATTTCAGTGACGGGCTGCATAGCATGGATGGATGGATAGTCACAGTGTTCGAGAACGATGACACATTCTGTGAGAGACGAGCGGTTAAGTCAATTGCTTCACCTATCCTGTGATTCGGGGAGTCAAACAAGCTACTCTGGGCGTAATATTGCTGAAGAGAATTGGCAGTTGGCACCTTAACTCACGGTTTGAATATTAAAGTTGAGAGTGAAAGCGTTTTAGAGCATTGCCAATTGGTATACAGTCAATCAGTTTACCGATAGCCTTACTTTCCGAGAAGCAAGCCCTCCGATTCGACAGTATAACTTCGTGTTCAGAGAAAGAAATTAGTAATTATTTCTGTGGCGGGCGCCATGATTCCATTTATGAATTAGAAGATTGAGAGCCAATCAGCTCAAGAACATTACCAGCTAGTGTGAGATACGAATGGCTGCGCCATTAACTTCACATATCCTGCGGTTCCGTGAGTCGTACGAGGTATTCCAGGAGTAAGCCCGCTGCCGAGTTCTGGCCATGGACACCTCATTCCACGGTTTGCATATTAAAATAGAGTGTCAAACCGTTTGAGAACATTACCAATTGCTATAAAGTCAGACGCTATACCGAAGACTATACCCTCCAAAGTAATAACCCGCTGTATCGAGAGAGTAACTTCGGTTCAGAGAAAGTAATTAGTATTCATTTCAGTGACGAGGTCCTTCATTTCATTACGAATAAGAAGACCGAGCGTCAAACCATTCGAGAAAGTTACAGCCTTCTTTGAGATTCGAACGGCTAACTCAATAGCTTCACTGATCTAGGGTTTCGGATAGTCAATCCATGTATTCCAGGAGTACATCCGCTGAACAGTACTGCCAATACACACTCTAATTCACGGTGTGAATAGAATAGTAAAGCGTCAAGCCGATTGAGACCAACCATTAAGCCTATACCGTTCAGCGCATTCACTCCTGGAACACCTGAATCACCGCTCGGAATCAAGGGATATGCGCAGCTATTGACTTAGAAGTGCGACATTCGAGGAAGGTGATATCGTTCTCTAACGGTTTGTCGCTGGATCTTCTTATTCATACATGAAGTAGAGGTGCCCGCCATCAGAATGTTGTGTAATACGTTTCACTGAACACGGTGTTATACGCTCGATACAGATGTTTATCATCTCTGGAGGCTAGGCCTTCGAGAAAGAGTTTGACTACATACAAATACGTTACGCACTCCCGCGGTTCGACTCTCTACTTTAATATTCATAGCATTAATTATGGTGTATATTGCCATAACTGGTGAGCGTATTTACTGCTGGAATACACGGTGTAACTCTCGGAGTCACAGGATAGCTGAAGCTACTGATTTATCCGTTCCACTCTCAACGAATCTATACTGTTAGCTGTTCCAATCTCAAGGAAGGTGGTCACATTCTCGAACAGTTTTCCTTGGATCATCGAATTCACACATGATACTAATGTAGCCGTCACCAAAATGTATACGAACTTGCTTCTCTGAACACGAGGTTATACTCTCGATACAGAGGGTTAGCTTCACGGAAGGATAGCCCTTCGGTAAAGCGTTTGACTCTATACCAGTAGGTAATGCTCCACAACGGTTTGATGCTCTGCGTTAATGTTCATATCGTGAATTAAGCTGTCTATTGCCAATACTGTTCAGCGGTTTATTCCAGGAATGCCTGGCATTACTCTCGGAATCACAGCATAGATGAAGCTACTGACTCAGACGCCCGACGTTATTGATGGTGGTGACGTGCTCGAACGGTTTGACCATCGGTCTTCTAATTCATACATGACATTAAGGTGCCCGTCACTAAAATGTCTACTAATGTGTTTCGATAAATACAAAGTTATACCCTTGATACAGCGGATTATGTTCACGGTAGGTAAAACCATCCGTAAAATCTTTTGACTATACCAGTTGGAAACGTTCTCATTCGGTTTGAGACTCTACTTTAATGTTCAAACCTTGAACTGAGGCGATTATTGCCAATTCTGTTCAGCGGATTTACTCCCGGAATAACTCATTTGACTTTTGGAATCGTGGAATAGGCGAAGATATCGACTTAGCCGTTCGTCCCTCAAAGCCGATTGTAAGGTTCTGGAACGGTTTGACCCTCAACCTTCTAATTCATACATGAAGTTAGGGTACCCGTCACTGAAATGCAGACTAACTTCTTTCTCTGAACACGAAGTTATACTCTAGAAACGGCGGGTTTCCTTCTGCGAAGGTAAGGCTATCGGCAATGTGATTGACTTTGTACCAATTAGCAACGATCCAAAACGGTCCGACGATCTACTTTAATATTTAGACCGTGAAATAACGTGTCTATTGCCAATACTGTCCTACGTATTTAATTCAGGAATACCTGGATTGACTCTCCTAAACACAGGATAGGAGATGTTACTTGCTTAGCTGTCCGGCTCTCACAAATGGTGGTAATGTTTTCGAGCGGTTTGTCCCACTATCTTTTAATATGTGCATGAATTTACGGTGCTCGTTACCAAAATGTATACTGTTTCGTACCAGTGAATATGGTATTACGCTCCCGATACAGTGAGTTAGTTTTCAGAGGGAAAGGCATTCTGCGTCAGGTTTGACCCTACACCTATAAGTAGTTCTCTAGAACGGCTTGACGGCCTGCTTTCATATTCAAACCGCGTATTAAGGTGTCTATAGCCCATACTGTTGAGCGGATTTACATTCGGAATACCTGGTTTGCATCTCCAAATCGCAGCATTCGAGAGGCTATTGAATCAGTCGTTCCAGTGCCAAAGAAGGTGGTAACGTTCTCGAACGGTTTGACAATCGATCTTCTTATGCATAATGAAATTGTGGTCACAGTGACTTAAAATTTACTAATGTGTATTCCTAAACGCGTAGCTATACTCCTGATATGGCGGGTTAGCTTCTCAGATGGTAAGGCCTTGCGTAAAACGATTGACTTTGTATCAATTGGCATCGCTCGCAAACCGCTTAACGTTCTATGGTCATATTCACTCCGCGATTTACGGTGTCAATTGCCAATACTATTTAGTGGATTTACTCCAGCAATATCTACTTTGACTTTCGAAATCACTGGCTAAGTAAGGCTATTGACTAAGCGTTCGAAGCTCAAGGTTGGTGGTAATGTTCTGGAACGGTTTGAAACCCGATCATCTAATTCATACATGAATTTAAGGTAGCGTCACTAAATTGTATACTAATGTGTTCCTCTAAACACGTAGATATAGCATCGAAACGGCGGGTTAGCCTCTCGGACGGTATGGCACTCGGTAAAATGTTAGACTATATAGGAATTAATAACCTTCTCACAGGGTGCGTCGTTCGATTTTAGTATTCACTCCGCGAATTAAGGTATTTGTTGCCAATATTATTCAGCGGGTTTACCCTCGGGTAACCTGGTTTGGCTCTTGGAAACACAGGATAGGTGGAGCTATTGACATATCCGTTAGACTGTCAAAGAAGGAGCTAACGTCCTCGAACGGATTGATCATCGACCTGCAAAATCATACATGAAAACAACGTGCCCGTAAGTAAAGTGTATATGGATTTTCTTCCCTGAACACGAAGTTGTACCCCTGATAATGCTGGTTATCTTCTCGCAAGGTAAGTCCTTCGGTAAAATGTTTGACTCTATACCAATAAGTATCATTCAACATCGGTATTACGCTGCACATTAATATTTGTGCCATGAAATAGGGTATCTATTGCTAATACTGTTGTTGGATTTACTCCTGGAATACCAGGTGTTACTATCGGAATCACAGGATAGGTCATGCTATTGAATTAGCATATCGACCCTCTCAGACAGCGGCAACGACCTCGCACGTTTTGACACTCGATCCTCCAAATGCTTGCATGAAAATAAAAATAAAAATAAAATGCGTTCTCATGTCTTCCTATGAAAATTAAGCAAGACGATCGCTATAGCGGATAGGGTTCTCAGAGGGGAAGGTGATGGGTAAAATTAATGACTTTATTGTAATTGGTAATGATCTCCTACGTTTTGACCCTCTACTTTATTTTAATTCCGAGAATTAACGTGTGCATTGCCGCTACTGTTAAGCGGAGTTACTCACGGAATATCTGCGTGGCCTCTCAGGGTCATAGGATAGGTGAAGCTATAGACCTAGACGTTCAGGTCTCACAAAGGGTGGTAACGTTCTCGACCGGTTTGACCATCGATATTGTAATTCATACATAAATTTAAGGTGCCCGTCACTGAATTGAATACGGATTTCTTTCTGTGAACACGAAATTACACTCCCGATATAGCGGGTTAAGTTCATGGCGGGTATGGCGTTCGGTGAAAGTTTGACTCGACACAAATTGGTAGCGTTCTAAAAATGTGTGACGCCCTATCTTAATATCCAAACCCTGAATTATGGTGCTCTTCGCCAATACTGTTCAGAACATTTACTCTCGGTATACCTTGTTTGACTCTCACAATTATTGGATAGGTGTAGCTGATGACTTAGATGTTCGTCTCTCACAAAAGGTGGCAACGTTCTTATGCGGTTCAACACTCGATAGTGTTATTTATTCATGAAACTAAGGCGACCTTCACTGAAATGTATATTAATTCCTTTCTTTGAACACATAAATTATAGTCTCGATGGGGCGGCCTAGCTTCGCGGAGGTTAAGGCCTTCTGTAAAACGTTTGACTTTATAGTAATAAGTGACGTTCTCAAACGGTGTGACGCTCCATTTTAATTTCCAATCCGCGAATTAAGTTGTCTACTGTCAATACTGTAAAGCGCATTTACTCCCGGAATATCTCGTTACACTCTCTGATTCACAAAATGTATTTAGATATTGGCTTAGCCGTTAGAATCTCAGAGAAAGTGGTAACATTCTCGAACGGTTTGACCATCGACCTTCTAATCCGTAGATGAAGATGAGGTGCCCGTCACTGAAGTGGAGTCTAGTTTCTTTTTCTGAACACGAAGTAATACTCTCGCTACAGCGGGATAGTTTTTAGGAGGGTAAGGCATTCGGTAAAGCGTTTGACTTTATAGCAATTGGTAATGTTCTCACACGGTTTGACGCTAAATTTTAATATTGATACCGTAAATTAAGTTGTCTATTACCAATACTGTCCAGCGGATTTAGTCCCACAATACCTGTTTTGACCCTCGGCATCGCAGAATGGATGAAGCTATTGAATTAGCCGTTCATTTCTCACATATGTTTTCATCGTTCTCGAGCGGATTCATCCTCGATCTTCTAATTCGTACACGAAGATATGTTGTCGGTCTCTAAAATGTTGACCAATTTCATTCTCTAAACACGAAGTTATACTCTCTATGTAGCGGGTGAGGTTCGCGGAAGGTACGGACTTCGGTAAAACGATTGACTTTATAACAATTGGAACCGTACATAATGGGTTTGACACTGAACCTTCTAATACACACATGAAGTTAATGTGGCTGTCACTAAAATGAATACCAATTTGTTTCCGTTAACATGAAATTATACTCTCGATACAGTGGGTTATGTTTCTGGGAGGGAAATATCTTCGGTAAAAGGTTCGACTTTATACCAATAGGTGTGTGACCCAAACGGTTTCATGCTCTGCTTCAATATTCAGACCGACAACTAAGGTGTCCATTGCCAACAATGTACAGCTTGTTGACTGTCGCAATGCCTGGTTTGTCTTTCGGAATCACAGGACTGGTGAGGCTAATAACTAAGCCGTTCAATTCTCAACTAAGGTGATAACGTTCTCGAACGGCTTTACCCACGATCATCTAATTAGTACATGAAATTAAGGTGACTGTCCCCAAAATGTAAATTAATTTGATCCTCTGAACACGATGTAATACTCCCGATTCAGCCGGTTTGGCTTTCGGTGGGTGAGGTCATCAGTAAGGCGATTGACTTTATACAAATTGGAACCGTTCGAAAACGGTTTGTCGCTCAGCTTTATTATTCAAACCGTGAATAAAGTCGTCTACGGCCAACACCCTTCAGGGGATTTACACCCAGAGTACATGCTTCCACTCTCTGAATCACAGGAAGGGAGAAGCCATAGTCTAAGCCGCTCGACTGCCATAGATGGCGGTTACGTTCTCGCACTGCTTCACACACCATCATCTAATTCATACATGGAGTTATGGTGTCCACCTCTGCAATGAGTACTTTTTTTTTCTGTGAGCACGAAGTTATTCCCCCGATGAAGCGGGTGCGGGTCGCGTGAGGTAAGGTCTTCGGTAAATCCATTGACTTTATAGGAATTGGCAACATTCTCACATGGTGTGACGCTCTACCTTAATAATCAGTGCGTGCATTATGGTGTTTATTCCCAATACTGTTCAGGGGATTTACACCCGGAGTACCTGGTTTGACGCTCGGAGACACAGGATATGTGAAGCTATTGACTCAGCAGTTCGATTCCCAAAGGAGGTTGTAACGTTCTCGAGCAGTTTTACTCCGGATTATGATATTCCTACACGAATGATATGTATCATGCCAATAGATCACAGCAGGATGACTCCCGAAATACTTTGTTTGTCTCTCGGACCCACAGGATTTGTGAAGCTATTGACTTACCCGTTCGAATCTCAAAGAATGTGGCAGCTTTGCAAGCCGTTTGACACTCGATCTTCCAATTCATATTTGAAAATCAGGTGTGTTTCTGCTATAATGTCTACCTATTTGTTTTCGTGAGCATTAAGCATGACACTCACATCATTGCGTTATCTTCTAAGACGGTTATGTATTCTGTAAAAGAGTGACTCTATACCAATGGGTAATGTTCGTCGAGGGATTGAGCTTCTACTTTTAATTCATACCTAGAATTAATAAGACCAGTGCCAAAGCTACTTAGCGGATTTACTCCTGGAATACCTGGTATGACTATCGGAATCACAGGATCGCTGAAGCTATTGCCATGGCGTTTCGACAGCCAAAGAAGGTGGTCCCCCTCTTTGACGGTTTGACTATTGTTTTGATATTTATTCGTGACAATGTGGTGCTCGTCTGCTAATATGTCTACTAATTTGTTTCCGTGAACTCTAAGCAAGGCACAAGCTACAGCGTGTTCTGTTTTCGAAAGGTAAGGTATTCGGTAAAACGAATGACTATATATGAATTTTTATTTATCTTCCACGGTTTGTCTCCCGGCTTTCTTATATGTACCGGGAATTATGGTGTCCTTTGTTAATGCTGTGCAGCCCGCTTAATCCGGAATACCTGGCTTGGCCCTCGTTATCAGAGGATAGATGAAGGTACTGCCATAGCTATGCGACACTCAAAAAGGGTGGTAACGTTTTCGAATGGTTTGGCACTAGATCGTCTATTTCATACATGAAATTAAGGTGCCCGTCACTAAAATATATAAAATTTTGTATCTCTGATCACGAATTTATATCGTCGAGACAGAGAATTAGGTTCACGGGGTGTAAGGTCTTATGTACAACGTTTGACATTATACCATCAGGTGACGTTCTCCAACGGGTACACGCTCTAACTTAATAATCATCCCGCGAATTAAGGTGTTAACTGCCAATAGTATACAGCGGATATACTTGTGATATTCCTGGTGTGGCTCCCGGAAGCACCAGTGCAGGTGAAGCTTCGGACTCAGCCGTTCGACGTTGAACGATGGTGATAACGTTCCCGAAATGGTTGACTGTCGATCTTCTTATTCATAAATGAATTTGTAGTGGCGGTCACTAAAATATATATTCATTTGTTTTTCTGAACAGGATATTAAATCCACGATACAGCGCCTTTCGTTCTCGGAAAGTAAGGTATACGGTAGAGAGTATGACGCTACGCCTATAGGTAACGTTCTTATACGGTTTGACGTTCTACTTTAATATTCATACAGTGAATAAAGATGACTATTGCTAATAATGTTCAGCACATTTACTCCTGGCATTCCAGGCTTGACTCTCGGATTCGCAATTATAGGTAATGCTATTGACGCAGCCGTTCGACACTCAAAGAATGTGGTAACAATCTGGAAAGGTTCGACCCCCGATCCTCTAATTCATACATAGAATTAAAGTGTCCGTCTGGTAAAATGTCCACTAATTTTTTTCCCTGAACCCGAAGTTATACCGACCATACAGCGGGTTATTATCTCGAAAGGTAAGGTATCCGGTGAGAGTATGACGTTACAGTAATTGGTAGCGTTCTCCAGCGGTTTGACGCTGTTCCTTAATATTCATACCGGGAGTTAAGATCCAAGGATACCGTTTAGTAGCAAGTCAAACACTTTACCGATTGCCTTAACGTCCAAGAATCTGACCCGCCGTTTCGAGAGTATAGCTACGTATGTAGGGAAACTCATTATCCTACATTTTAGTGACGAGCACCATAACTTCATGAATGAATTAAAAGATCGAGCGTCAAATAGCCCGAGAACGATACCACCTTCTGTGAGAGACGAACTGCTAAGCCAATAGCGTCACCTATCCTGTGATTCCGATAGTTAAACCAGATACTCCGGAAGTAGATACGCTGAAGAATAATGGCAATAGAAACCTTAATGCACGGAATGAAGATTAAAGCAGGCCGTCGAACCGTTGTGTAGCGTGACCAATCGCTACAAAGTCAAGCGTTGTACCGAAGAACTTACCGTCCGAGAGCCCACTGTATCGATAGTATATCTTCGCGTTTAGAGACTCACATTTGTATACATTATAGTGATGGCATCTTAATTTTCTGTAGGAATATAAAGATCGAGGTTTAAATCATTCAAGACCATTGCAAACTTCTATAATATTCGAACAGCTATGTCAATAGCTTCACCTACCCTCCTATTCCGATAGAAACACCAGGTATTCCGGGAGTCAAAACGGTGTACACCATAGGCGGTGGACAGCCTAATTCACGGTTTGAATATTAAACTACACAGTCTAAACTTTGTAGAACGTTACATATTGGCATATCGCCAAACTTTTACCGTAGGCCTTACCATCCGATACTCTAACCTGCTGTATCGATTGTCTCAATTCGTGTTCAAGCAAGAAACCTATTATTCTGTTCCGTGACAGGCACCTACCTTTCATGTATGAATAAGAAAATCGATGTGCATGCTGTTCCAGAACGATACAACTTTCTGCTAGACTCGCAGAACAAGGTCAATAGCTTCGCCTAGCCTGTGATTCCGCGCTTCGAACCTGGTATTCTAGGAGTGAATCCGCTGTTCAGTGTAGGCAACAGACACATTAGTTTAAGTTATGAATATTAAAGTAGGTAGTCAAATCATTGGAGAATATAACTAGATGGTACAAAGTCAAAGATTTCACCGGATACCTTACCATCCAAGATCCTAACCGGATGCAGCAAGTGTCTTGCTTAGTGCTCACGGAAACAAACTAGTAGATACTTTAACAGACGGGCAGCTCATTTTGATGTAGAAATACAACAATAGGGAGTCGAACCGTTCAAGAAAGTTCCCACCTTCTTTTGGAGTAGAACGGGTAACACAATAGCCTCTTACAGTGTCGAACGGACAAGTCAGTAGCTTCAGCTATCCTGTGACACCGAGAGTCACACCATGTATTTTGAAGCAAATACGCTAAACAGTTTTGGCATTAGACACCTTAATTCACGCTATGAATAATAAAGTAGACAGTCAAGCCGTGGAAGAACGTTAAGTATTTGTATAGACTCAAACTTTTTACCAAAGGCCTTACCTTCTGCGAAGCTTGCCCGCTGTATCGAGAGAACATCTTCGTCTTCAGAGATGCAAGTTATTGTACATTTTAGTGACGGGCATCTTAATTTCATGTATGAATTAGAAGATGGACCGTCAAAGGGTTCGATAACGTTACGTCCATATTTGAGATTCGAACGGCAAAGACAATGGCGTCACCTATCCTGCGATTCCGACTGTCAGTCCAGGTATTCCGGCTGTACATCCACTGAATAGTATTGCTATTAGGCACATTAATTCACGGTTTTAATATTAAAGTAGAGCGTCACTCCATTTGTTATCGTGTCGAATTGGTATAGAGTAAAACCATTTACCGAAAGCCTTACATTCCATGAATGAAACCCAATCTACCGAGAATACATCGTCGTGTTCAGTGAAATCCACTTGTTTACATTTTAGTTACGGTGACCATAATTTTATGAATGAAATGGAATATCGAGGGTCAAACCATTCGGAAACGTGACCACCGTCCGTTAGATTCGTACGGCTATGTCAGTAGCCTCACCTATCCTGTGATTCCGAGTGACAATCCAGGTATTTCGTGGATTATATCCGCTGTACATTATAGGCATTTCCTTACGCTATAAATAATAACGTATAGACTCACACAGTTGAACACCGTTACTTATTGGTGTAGTGTCTATCCTTTCACCGACGGCCGTACCTTCCTAGAAGCTATCCCTCTGTATCGAGAGTATAATTTCGTGGTCAGAGAAGTAAAACAGTATAGAGTTTGGTGACGGGCAGCATAATTTTATCTATGTACCAGAGGATCCAGTGTCAAACTATTCGAAAACGTTAGCACCTTCTTTGAGAGTACAACGGCTAAGTCATCAGCTTCACCTGTAATGTGATTCCGAGTGTCAAACCAGGTATTCCGGGAGTAATTTCGCTGATCAGTATTGTTAATGGACACCTTCATTCACTATTTGAATATTAAAGCAGACTGTCAAACCGTTCTAGATCAATATTAATTGCTGTTATGTCAAACGTTTTACCGAAGACCTTACACGTCGAAAAACTAACCAGCTGTGTCGAGGGTATAACTTCGTGTTCAAAGAACGAAGTTAGCCTCCATTTCAGTGACGGGCTGTTTAACTTCAAGAATGAATTCGAATATTGATGTTTGAACCGTTCGGGAACGATACAACCGTCTTTGAGAGTTGAACAGCATGGTCAATATCTTCACCAATCGTGTGATTCCCAGAGTCGAACCAGGTATTCCGGGAGCAATTCCGCTGATCACTATTGTTAATGGACACCTTGATTCACTGTTTCAATATTAAAGCAGACGGTCAAATAGTTATACAACGACCCCTATTGTTATAGACACAAACATTTTAACGATGAACTTACATTCTGAAAAATTAACCCGCTTCATCGAGAGTATAACTTCGTGTTCGGAAGATCATATTAGTAGACATTTTAATGTTGGGTGCCTTAATTTTTTTGCGAATAAGAGGATTAACGGTCAAATCGTTTGGATTCGGACGGTCAAAACAGGTATTGCTGGTATAAATCCGCTGAACAGTATTGCCAGTAGACACCTTCATTAGCGGTTTGAGTATTAAAGCAGGCCCTCAAGCCGTTTTGGATCATTACCTATTCGTGTAAGGTTAAACTTCTTACAGAAAGCCTTACCCTCCAAAAACTGCACCCGCTGTATCAGGACTGTAACACCATACTCAGCGGTACGAACGAGTATACATTTTAATAACGAGCACCGTAATATAATGCACGTATTAAAAGGTCGAGCGTCAAACCGTTCGAGAAAGTTACCTCCTTCTTTGGGATTCAATGGGCTAAGTCAATAACTTATTACATTCTGTGAATCAGAGAGTCAAACGAGGTATTCCGGGAATAAATGCGCTGTACAGTATTGGCAGTAGGCAACTTAATTGTCGTATTGTAAATTAAAATGGATCGCTACACCGTGTGAGAACGTTACTATTGCATTAAAGTCGAACGTTTTACCGAATGCCTGACCGCCAGAGAAGCTACCTCTCCGTATCGAGAGTATAGCTTCGTGTTTAGAGAAACACATTAGTATACAATTTAGTAATGGCACGAGAAGTTCATGTAAGAATAAGAATATCGAAAGTCAAAGCTTCCGATAACATTACCACCTTCTGTGAGAGATGAATAGATAAGTCGACAGCATCACCCATACTGCGATTCCGAGAGTCAAGCCAGGTATTCCGGGAATAAACCCGCTGAATAGTATTGCTAATAGGCACCTTAATTCGCGGAATGGATATAAAGGTAGTGCGCCAAACCGATTCTGCTCGTTGCCAATTGGTATAAAGTCATACACTTTACCGATGGCCATACTTACGGTGATGCTATCCCGCTGTTTCGGAGTTATATCATCGTTTCCTGAGAAATTAGTATCCATTTCTGCATTGGGCGCCTTAATTTCATGTATGAATTGGAAGATCGAGGGTCAAACCGATGGGAACGGTACCATCTTCTTTGGTGGTCAAACGCCAAAGTCAATAGCTTCACCTATCCTGTTATTCCGAGAGTCAAACCAGTCCTTGCGGGAGTAAATCCGCTTAATTATATAGGCAATTGACACCATAATTCACGAAATGAACTTTAAAGTCGAGATTCAGTCTATTGGAGACCATTGTCAATTGGTATAGAGTCAGTCCTCTTACAGAAGGCCTTACCTTCCGAGAACATAACTCGCTGTATCGAGATAACAATTACGTGTCCAAGGAAATAAATTAGTACTCATTTTAGTGACGTACACCTCAATTTCATGCACGAATTGGAAGAGCGACCGTCAAATCGTTCCACAACGATACCACATTATTCGGGAGGAGAACCTCTAGGCTAACAGCTGCACCTATGCTATCATTCTGAAGGTCAAACAAGGTATTCCTGATGACAATCCGCTGTATACTACTGGCATCGGACGTCTTAATTCACAGTATGAAAATTAAGTTAGAGCGCCAAACCTATGTAGAACATTACCCATTGGCGTAGAGTCAAACTTTATACAGGAAGCCTTACCTATCTCGAAGCAAACCCGCCGATCGGGAGTATAACGTTGTGCTCTGAGAAACATATTACTTTGCATTTTCGCGAAATGCACCTTAATTTCAGGTATGTATAAGAAAATCGAGAGAAAAGCAATTCAACAACGATGCCACCTTCTTTGCGAGTCGCAAAGCCACGTCAATAGCATCACCTATCCTGTGATTCTGAGAGCCAAATCAGGTAGTCCGGGAGGAAATCTGCTAAAGAGTATTGGCAATTGTCATCATAATTCACGGGACGAATATGAATGTAGTGAGTCCAACCGTCGTAGAACATTACCAATTGGTATAAAGTCACCCCTGTTAACCAATACCTTACCTTACGTAAACCCAACCCGCAGCAGCGACTGGGTTCCTCAGATTTCACGTTTTCAAAATATTAGACATTTTAGCAGACGGACACATTATTGTCATGCATGTATAGGAATATCGTGGGCAAACCGTGCAAGAACGTTACCACCTTCTTTAAGAGTCGCACATCTCAGTCAATAGCTTCACCTATCCTTTGATTCCGACAGTCAAACCACATATTCCGGAAATAACGGGCATTACAGGTAATTGGGTTACCCCAATGCACGGAACAAATAATAGAGTACAGAGTCCAAGCGTAGTAGAGCGTCACATATTAGTATGAAGTCAAACTTTTTACCGGATACCCTACCCTCCGAGAAATAACCCGCATTAGGTTGTGTCTTGCATGGTATTCACGGAAATATTTTGGTATATATTTTAGCAGAGGGACACATTGTTTTCCTGTATGAGTAGCAGAATCGAAAATCAAACCGTTCGAGAACATAACCACCTCCTGCGAGGGTCACAGCTGCGTCAATAGCATCACCGATGCTGTGATACGAAGAGCAAAACCAGATATTCCGGGATTAAATCCGCAGAACAGTATTGGCAGTTGACATCCGAGTTCACAATATAAATAATAACGTGCACAGTCAAACCGTTGTAGAAAGTTAGTTATTGGTATAGCTTCAATCATTTGATTGAATGCCTGACATTCAGAGGTCCAAAAACGCTGTATCGAGAGTATAACTTCGTGTGCAGAGAAACAAATTAGTATACATTTTAGAGACGGGCACCTTAATTTCATGTACGAATACGAAGGTCGCGAGACAAACTCCTCCAGAACGTGAACACCTTTCGTGGGAGTGAAACAGCTAAGTCTATAGCTTCACTTATCCTGTAACTCCGAGAGTCGATCCTGGAAGTCCGGGAGAAATCCGCTGAACAATATCGGGAATAGACTGCATATATCACAGTTTGATTATTAAAATAGAGCGTCACACCTTGTGGGATAGTTACCAATTGTTATAAAGTCAAACGCTATCCAGATAGCCATAACGTGCCAGAAGATAACCCGCCGTATCGAGAGTATAACTTTGTGTTTAAAGAAACGCAATAGAGTACATTTTAGTGAGGCCACCCTAAAAACATGGAAGAATTAGAATATGGAGTGTCAAACCGTTCTAGAAAGTTAACACCATCTTTGAGATTCGAACGGCTAAGGTTATAGCTTCACCTATCCTGTGATTCCGAAGGTCAATCGAGATATTTCGGGAGTGAATCCGCTGTGCAGTATTGGCAATCGATACCTTAATTCGCGGTGTGCGAATTAAAATAGAGCGTCAAAGCGTTTTGGAGCGTTGCCAATTGGTATATAGTCATACATTTTACCTATGGCCTTACCTTCGGAGAGGCTAACCCGTAGTTTCGAGAGTATAATTTCGTGTTCAGAGAATGAAATTACTCTTCACTTCTGTGTCGGGCGCCTTAATTTCATATATGAATTAGATGAGCGAGGGTCGTGAGATACGAACGGCTATGTGAATAGCAACACCCATACTGCCTTTCCGAGAGTCAAGCAAGGTATTCTGGAATTAAATGCACCGAACAGTATTGGTACTAGTCACCTTACATCACGACATGAATATGGAGGTTGAGAGTCCAACCGTTAGAGAACATTACCAACTCGTATAAAGTCATATTTCAATACCTTACCAATACCTTAACTTCACAGAACCCATCAAACTGCAGCGACTGTGCTCGTTATTTTTGATGTTTTCAAATTTGTAGACATTTTAGTAGACGTACACATTAGTTTCATGCATATATATATGAATATCGAGGGAAAACCGTGCGAGAACATTACCACCTTATTTGAGAGCCGCACATTTAAGTCAACAACATCACCTACCCTGTGATTCCGAGAGTCAAACCAGGTATTCCGCGAACCAATCCCCTGTACACCACAGACATTAGACACCCTAATTCACTGAATAAATTTCAATATACAAAGTGAAACCGTTGTTGAACGTTACCTATTATTATGTATTTAAAAATTATACCGCATACCATTCCCTCCGACATACTAACCTGCCGTAGGTAGTGTCCTGCATAGTGTTCATGGAAAAAATTAGTAGACACTTTAGCACACGGACACCTTATTTTCATGTATGTATGGAAAGAACGAGTGCCAGACAGTCCTACAATGTCCCACCTTCTTTGAGAGCCGAACTTCTAAGCCAATTGCTGCACTCATCCTGTTATTCCGAGGGACATGTGCTGTTGAGAAACGCCGTTTGAGAACGATACCAATTGTCATAATGCCAAACGATTTACCGAAGACCACACATTCCGCGAATCTCACCCTCTTCATCGAGAGTATAGCTTCATGTTCATAGAACGAAATTAGTCATCCTTTCTGTGACGAGGACCATAATTTCATGTATGAATTACATGAGCGACGGTCAAACATTTCGAGAAAGTTACCTCCGTCTGTGAGGGACGAGTGGCTAAGTCAATCACCTATCTTGTGGTTCGGAGTGTCAGCCTGGGAAAACCGAGAGTAAGCTCGCTGAAGAGCATTGGCAATAGACATATCAATTCTCGGTTTGAATATTAAAGCAGGTCGATATGCAGTTGTAGAACAATACCTATATGCTTAGGGTCAAACTTCTTTGAAAATGCCTTACCATCCGAAGGACTAACCCGCTGAATCGGGAGAATAATACCATGTACAGAGGTAAGAACAAGTGTACATTTCCTGACGAGCACATTGCCACATGTGCGTTGCCACATTCTGTGAGATACGAACGGTTGAGTCAATGCCTTCACCTATCCTGTGAATCGGATGTTCAAACCAGGTGATCCGGATATAAGTCCGTTGAGGAGTTTTGGCAAAGCACACCTTAATTCACTGTTTCAATATTACATTAGAGCGTCAATCCGTTTGCGACAGCTACCAAGTCATAAAGTCAAATGTTTTAACCATGACCTTGCCTTGCGCAAACCTCAGCGCCCACATCGAATGTACAAGTTCGTGATCATAGAAAGAAACTCGTACTCATTTTCAGCAACGGGCTCCTTTACTTCATATATGAATTAAAAACGGTCATACCGTTTTAGAACATTACCACCGTCTTTGAGAGTCGAGCGGATCACGCAACAGCCCCACCTATCTTGCTAACCCGAGAGTCAAACCAGATAATCCGGGAGTAAATTCCCTGTACCGTATTGGCAATAGACATCACAATTCACGGTTTGAATGTTAAAGCAGAGCGTCATACAGTTGCAGAGCGTTACCTATTTCTACACGGCCAGTCTCTCTACTGGAGGCATTAACTTCCTAGAAGCAGACCCGCTGTATCGAGATTATAACTTCACCGTCAGTGAAGCAAATTAGTACACATTTTAGTCACGGGCAGCTTAACTTCATATATGAATGGGAATGTCACTGAACAAGCCGCTCGACAGCGTTGCCACCTTCTGCGAGAGACGATCGGCTAAGTGAATAGCTTCTCCGATCCAGTGATTCCTAGCGTCAAACTAGGTCTTCCGGGAGTAAATCCTCATAACAGTATTGGTAATACACACTTTAATTCACGGTTTGAATAAGGTAGAGAGTCCAACCGTCAGTGACCATTGTAGGTTGGTATAGAGTCATTCTTTCTACAGATTACCTTACCGTCAAGGAATATAACCGGCTGCAGGGAGTGACTTGCTTTGTGTTGAAAGTAACTAATTAGTATTTATTCTGATGGCCAGCACCTTAGCTTCATGTATGAATAAGAAGATAGTGTGTCATACCGTTCCAGAGCCTTACCACGTTCTCTGAGAGTCGAACGGCTAAGATAATAGTTCCTGCTGTCCTGTGATTCCAAATGTGAATCCAGGTATTCCGAGAGTACATCCGCTGAAGCGTATTGGCAATGGACTCCCTAATCCACGTTATAAGTATTTAGGTACTGAGTCAAACCGGCGGAGAACGATATCAATTAAATTAAAGTAATTGTTTTCACCCAAAATCATATCTTCCGAGAACCTGTCCCGCTGAAGCGAGTGCCAAGCTGAGTGTTCACGGAATCCAATTAGTATGCACTATAGTCGACGGACATCGTATTTTCATTTGTGAATAGAATAATCGAGAGTCAAACCGTTCGAGAACGTTACCACACTCTTTGAGAGACGAACGGCTATGTCAATAACTTCACCTATCCTGCTGTTCCGATAGGCAAACCAGATATACCGAGAGTCAATCAGCTTTACACTATTGTCAATGGACACTTTTTCTCACTGTATGAATATTAAACAACACAGTCAAACATTTGTAGAACGTTACATACTGATATAATGTCAAAAGTTTTACCTAAAACCTTACCGTCTGAGAACCTTAACCGCTGTATCTAGAGTAAAACTTGAGTGTCGTGCACCTAAATTTTATGTGTCAATGAGGACATCGAGTGGGGAAACGTTCCAGAACGTTACCACCTTCCTTATGAAACCTCACATATAACACAATAGCGTCACCTATTCAGTGGATCCGAAGGTTGAGCTAGGGAATGGGGGAATTAATGCGTTCAACATTATTCGTTTTAGGCACCGTATTTCACGGTTTGAATATTTCAATAAAGAGTCAAACCGTTTGAGAACGTTACCTATTGATATAGAGTCTAACATTTTACCGGTGGCCTTAACGTCCGAGAAGCTAACCTGCTGTATCGAGTGGATAGCTGCGTGTTTAGGGAAACACATTAGAATACAATTAAGAGACGTCACCTTAAATTCATGTATGAAATAGAAGATAGAGGATCATTCTCTTCGAGAATGTTGTCACCTTCTGTGAGAGACGAACGGCTTAGTCATTAGGTTCACGTGTCCTGTTACTCCGAGTGTCAAAGCAGGTAATCCGGCAGTAAATTCGCAGTAAAGTATTTTCGAGAGACACCTTAATTCTCGGTATGGGTGCTAAAGCAGATCGTCAAACCGTTGAAGAACGTTGCCTACCCGCACAGCGCCAAACCGGTTGCCGAAAGCTTTCTCTTCTGAAAACCTATCCCGCCGTATAGATAGTATGACTTCGTGTCGAGAGAAACACATATGTAGACATTTTAGTCATAGGCACCATAGTTTCATGTATGAATTACAAAATCAAGAGACAATCCGTTCGAGATAGTTACCACCTTCTTTGAGTGTCCGCCGGCTAAGTCAAATGCTTCACGTATCCTGTGTTTACGATAGTCAAACCAGGTACTTTAGAAGGAAATGCGCTCAACAGTATTGGCATTTGGGCACCTTCATTCACGGTTTGAATATTAAAATACAGCGTCAAACCGTTTGAGAACGTTACCATCATCTCTGAGAGTCGAACGTATAGGTCCATAGATATGATACCATACCCTCCGAGAGCCTAACCCGCTGCAGGTAGTGTCTAGCTTAGTGATCACGGAAAAATATTAGTAGATATATTAGGAGAGGGACACCTCGTGTTCGAGTTTCTCTAGCTGAATCGAAAGTCAAACCGTTCGAGAACGTAACCATCATCTTTGAGACTGGCACAACTACGTCAATACCTTCAACTGCCCTGTGATACCGAGAGTCAAATCAGTTGTTCCGGGAGCATATCCGCTGGTCAGTGTTGGCAGTAGACACCATAATGCACGCTATGAATATTAAAGCAGGTCGTGAAGCCGTTGTAGAACATTTCATATAACTGCAGGGTCAATGTTCTTACAGAATGCCTTACCCTCCGATAAACTAACCCGCTGTATCGGGAGTAAAACACCGTGTTTCAAGGTACGAACTATTATACATTTTGGTGACGGGCACCACAATATCATGTATGTATTAGCGGATCGTTAGTCACACCGTTCGCGATCGTTGACACATTCTGTGAGAGGCGAACCGCTAAGTCAATTGCTTCATCAATCCTGTGATTCGGAGAGTCAGACAGGGTATTCCGGGATTAAATCAACTGAACATTACTGGCAACAGATACCTTAATTAGCGGAGTAAATATTTAAATAGTGCGTCACACCGCGTGAGAACGTCACTAATTGCTGTAAAGTCAAACGCTTTACCGAATGCCTTAACGTCCTTGAAGCTAATCCGCCGTATCGGGAGTAGAGCTACGTGTATAGCAAAACATATTGGTGAACATTTTAGTGGCTGGGACCTTAGTTTCATGTATGAATTAGAAGATCGAGACTCAAACCATTCGAAGACGTTACCTCCTTCTGTGAGAGACGGAGGGCTGAGTCAACAGCTTCACCTACCCAGTGGTTCGGAGAGTGAAACCAGGTATTCCGGTAGAAAGTCCGCTGCGCAGTATTGGAAACAGACACTTTAATTCATGGTATGAATATCAAAGGAGTCCGTCAACCCGATGGAGGACGCTACTCATTGTTATAGAGACAAACCTTTAACCGAAAGCCTTGCCTTCTGAGATGCTAACCCGCCGTATCGAGTGTATAACTTCGTGACCAGAGAAAGGCATTAGTATACATTTTTCTGACGGGCACATGATTTTCATGTATGAGTTAGAGAATCGAGTGCCAAATCGATCCAGAACGATAACACCTTCTTAAAGAATCGCACACATATGACAAAAATTTCATCTATCTTGTGGTTCCGGGAGTCAATCAAGGTACATCGGGACTACATGCGCCGTACAATATTATATTCTATATTATATATATTATATATTGGCAATAGGCACTTTAGTTCACTGCAGGATTTTCAAAGCAAACAGTTAACCTGTTGTAGAACGGTAGCCACTGCTATGGATACAAACATTTGACGAAAAGACTTACCTTCCGAGAAGCTAATCTCGTGTTCAGAGAAAGGCAATATTATACATTCTAGTGACGGGCATCACAATTTCATGTATGAATTACAATATCGGGCGCCCAACCAAACGAGAACGAGCCTACCGTCTTGGCGGATCGCTCAGTTCAGTCAACAGCTAGACCTATCATATGATGGCAAGAGTCAAACGAATTACTGTACACTTTAATGACGAGCACCTTAGCTTCATGCATGACTTAGTAGATCGAGTGTCAAACCGTTCGAAAGCGTTTGCACCGACTGTGAGAGACGAACGGCTATGTCAATAGCATCACCTATCCAGTGATTCGGGGAGTCAAACCATGTAGTCAGCGAGTAAATCCGCTGGAGAGTATTTGGCAATAGACACCGTAATTCACGTTTTGTATACTAAATTAGAGAGTCGATTCATCTGAAATTGTTACCCATTGGTATAGAGTCAAACTTCTTACCAATGGCCTTACCATCCGAAAGCCTGGCGCCAAGTATCGAGAGTATAATTTCGTTATCAGAGCAGCAAGGTAGTTTACGTTTTAGTGACAAGTACCTTAATTTCACGAATGAATAAGATGGTCGAGATTTAATTCATTCCATAGCGTTAACACCTTTTTGGAGTGTCGCGTAGCTATGGCAATGGCATCACGTATCCTGTGCTCTCGAGAGTCAAACCAGGAATTCCGGGAGTAAATCCGAAGAACAGTATTGGCATTAGAAATCTTATTTCACGATTTGAATTTTAAGGCAAACCGTCATAATATTGTACAAATGTACCTACTGCTAAAGTGTCAAACTTTGAACCGAAGGCATTAGATTCCGAGAAGCTGAACCGCTGTGTCTGGGTTATAACTTTGTGTTGATGGATGCAAATTAGTATACCTTTTAAAGACGGACAGCTTGATATCATGTGTGAATTCGGATATCCTGGGTCAAACCGTTCGATAACGTGACCACCATCCATGAGATTCGATCAGCTAACACAATAGCTTCCTCGAGAGTCGAACGGCCAAGTCAGCAGCTTCACCTACCCTGCGCTTGCAAGAGTCAAACCTGGTACACCCAGAGTTAATGCTCAGTACATTATTGGCAATAGTCACGTTAATTCACGGTATGAATATTAAAGTAGAGGGACAAACCCACGGTGAACATTGCCAATTGGTATAAAGTCTTTTATTCCCGAATAGCTTCCCTTCTGACAACCTATCCCGCTGTATCGAGTATACAACTTCGTGTAGAGAGAAACATATTAGTATACATTTTAATGACGGGATCCTTATATACCTATGCGAACAGTAAAGTCATGTGTAAAACCTTTTGTGAACGTTGCCAGCTTCTATAAGTGTCGAACGGCTAAGTTAACGGATTCACCTATCATATGATCCCAAAGGTCAAACAAGGTAATCCGTGTCTAAACCCCCTGTGCAGTATTGGCATTAGACACGCAGTTTCATGGTATAAATATTGAAGAACAGGATCAATGCGTTGCAGAACGTTACCTATTGAATACAGTCAGGCATTTTACCGAAGGCCTTATTTTCCGAGAAGCTAACGCGCTGTACCGCGATTATAGCTTCATGCGTAGAGAAGCAAGTTACTATCAGTTTTAGTGACGGGCACATTAATTTCATGTATGGATTAGAAGAACGAGTGTCAAGCAGTTCGAGAACGTCATCACATTCCTTGAGAGCCGAACTGCTGAGCCAATATCTGCACTTATCCTGTGATTCCGAAGGACAGACCAGGTATTCCTGGAGTCAGTGCGCTGTACACTGTCTTCAATGAACGCCTCCATTCATGGTATGAATATTAAATCAGGCCGTCGAACCGTAGTGTAAAGTCACCTATCGCTACAAAGTCAAGCATTTTACCGAAGACCTTACCCTCCGCGAAACTAACCCACAGTATCGAGAGTATAACTTCGTGTTTAGGGACTCACACTTGTATACTTTATAGTGATGGCATCTTAATTTCGTATAGAAATTAGAAAATTGAGGGTCAAACCGTTCGAGGCCATTACCAACTTCTTTGATATTCGAACATATGTCAGTAGCTTCACATATCCTGTGTTTTCGCGAATCATACCAGGTGTTCGGGTAGTAAATCCGCTGGTCAGTATTGGCAATAGGTACCTTAATTCACTATTTGAATATTAATGCGGAACGTCCAACTGTTGTAGTACGTTACGAAGTGCTGTAGTGTCAAACATCTTATTGAGGACCTGACCCAACGAAACCCTAATCCGTTGTATCGGGAGTATAACATCGTGTTCAGAGGATCAAATTATTTTACACTTTAGTGACGGATACCTTAATTTCATGTATTAATTAGGAAATGGAGAGTATAACCGCTCGAGACCGTTACCATGTTAGTTGAGAATCGAACGCCATAGTTATTAGCTTCACCTGTCCTATGATTTCGATAGTCAAAGAAGGTATTCCGAGCGTAAATACGATGGAGATTATTCGCAATAGACACCTTAATGCACGGTATGTATAATAAAGCAGACTGCCATATAATTATACGACGTTACCCATTGGTATAGGGTCAAGCACTTTACCGATATACTTACCTTGAGGGACGCTATCCTGCCGTTACGAGAGTATATCGCCGTGTTCAGAGAACGAAATTGGTATTCATTTCAGTGACGGGCAT